>NC_081406.1:131680860-131758360 GCF_030272615.1 Cryptomeria japonica
CAAAATCATATAGAATTGAATAGATATACATCATAAAGCTCATAGCATCATATAAGCATACATAAGAAGCAAAACATACATAGTTCACTATCAAAACCCGCATGTCATATATATAAGTCAAAAATGATAATGTGTGTGAATACAATAAATAAGCCCGAAGGCTCAAATAACATGATCAACCAACACTGCCTCTGTCAGCAGGTGGATCCTATCCACTAGATCCTGCCCCAGGATGTCGAGGTGATCCCATAATGCCACTGCTAGTCTATTGTGAACTAGATCTACTTGATCTCCTCACCATAAATGCACTGAAGCTAGGCTCTCTCTGACCCTTAGGGATGGCTCTCTCATATGCCTACCGATAATAAATAGACTCCTGTGCAGCAGTGAAATACCTATCTGCCTGGTCGCGCGCATCTGTACCTACTCTAAAAAGCTGATCAAAGGCATCCATGGTAATCTGACATCTCCGCACTGCCTCATCTCTCTCCCTCTAGAGATGATCTCTCTCAGCCTCAAGGGCACCATAATCTACATGATAAGTATCTCGCTCGATATCTCATCTACCGACCTCATCCTCCAAACTCTGGACCCGTGATCTAAGAGTCTGCAACTCATCCTCCTCACCAACCTGTCCTATCCCACCCTCAGCACTAGGCACATCCTCTAGCTCTGACATATCCTTATCATCACCTCCATCCTCGCTGCTCGATGACTCAGAAGAATCATCGCTATCCTCACTGCTAATAGACTCGGTGTCTCCACCAATGTCTACATCTTCATCTCACTCATCTCTACCACCTCCTCCCTTAGCACCACCCTCTCCTCCTCCTTTGACTCTCTCCCCTACATCTATCCTCAATTGCTGTCTAGATTGGCGAATCTGTTGTGTTGTAATTGGAACAACAGGATCAGTCAAATGCACTGGCCCGTGCCTAGCAAACCATGCATCATACTCCGCCGTCGTCCCTGGATCTGCTGCACCTCTACCCCAACCTTAGAGTAATGGCTGCAGAGAATCAAACTCAATAGAAGCAACATGTGGCTGTATGCACACACCCAAATCAGATACCTCCTGCGATACACGACCAAAATATGCAGTAACCACAAGTGTCACCTGTACCTCACCGAACTGTCTTAGAATCCACCCTGGAAGATACATCTTGATAATCCACTGGGTCTCAAAGGTCCTACCAATAAGATATCTCTGCTATCGATAGAAAGACAAGTGCACTACATCATCAGGCCAACCAGGACAATCTAAGTATGGTCTCCAAATAAAATGCTGCAATATGTCAAACTGATGTCTCCAGTACAAGGTGTTTCCCGAACCTCTATGTTTGATACCTGCTATATACTTGAAAGCATAAGGCTCACCGGGCTGCAAATCTACATGAATAACAAGCCTAGAAATAGAAATGTGCTCCCATGCCCATTTCTGGACCAAAGTAACACCACAACTGATAGAACTGTATCCAAGATACACAATACCATGCATCTGATAGTACAACATGGCTAGTAGACAAGGACCCCAAGCATACAGTCGATGATGAACAATCATATCATGGAGCACTCTGCCCCATCCAACTAGAAACCCATTCCCTTATTTGTTAGGTATCAGTAAACTACCGACAACACCACGTAATACAATAGTCAGGTCATCATAATCTAATCAGGCCCAAGGGATGTCATAACGACCACTGATTTGCAAGTCCTGAATCTCACACTTGAAAAGTGCACAGAGTCTAGCAATGCCATCATCATGGTCATATACAACTCTCTCACCATGAATGGGAATCCGAAGTATACGCCATAAATCCTCTAAAGTAATCGATGCCTCAACAGTCAAAAGATGAAAAGAACAGGTCTCAGAATGCCACCGCTCTATCAAAGCTGTAATCATGGCCCTAATGGCTGTAACCTCTGGTAAATGTAAAACATGATATATACCAAGCTGTCGGATATGCTCAATCTCCTCATCCGGTAAGTCAGCTCGAAGATCCAATCCACTAGGTCTGCTCTGTCGGTAGTATAACACTCCAATGTTCTCCTGCAACGCGAAAATGTTCAAAATATCAGATATCGGATCCCGAAAAATAAAAAATATTTTCAAACGCATGACAAAAAATTACACATACAATGAATGCGTGATAGTTATGGCTAATGCGGAACAATTATGCCTCTTGCGTGATGTTTAAAGCTAATGTGTAATGAAATGGGCGCATGCATAACAATAAACACTTATGCATAAAGACATGAGTGAATGCGACATAATAAATATTTAGAAAATGATTAAAATGATTAAATGATGATAGAATAAGAAATAGAATAATTAGTAAGACTATGAGGAAATATGAAATTAGAAGAATAAGATTAATTAACTTAATTAAAGAATTAAAGAATTATTTAACTAATTAGAGGAATAATTAGTACATGATCAATGAGACATTTTTAGGTGTCTACATTTGCCCCTCTTTGAGACAATGTCGAAACGATGTTGTTTCAAAGAAAATCAAGCAAATAGGAATTAAAATAATCAAATGAAACCAAAACTCCCTATCCCAAGATCGCATATTGCTTCCATTGCTCTTCTCCTTTTCGTGGTATGATGGTTCTCAGATATTGCACTGGTAACCTGCAAGTGATACAAAGATTCGAAGTTCGTGATTGTTGAGAATGGAGATTGGATGCTCAATTTATAGAAAATTGGAGAATATTGATTGAAAGGTGGAACTCAGGTGAGCTCACATGAAAATTGATATTTGAACTGCTGATTGTAGGAGTGGAACTCAATAGATTGAATAGATTAATTGAGTCAACTGATTGAGAAAAAGTTGATTGAAGGAAGAAAAAGAATGATTGGAGGAACTAAAGAAGATGATACAAAGAGCTTAATTTAGAAAAATCTAACTGAAAGATGGAAATAGAAGTTGAAGAGATAAATGATTTAATTAATTAATTGATTGAATTAATTAATTTAGCATGTGCTTGCATTTAGATTTAGATTTTCAATTTAATCTTTGCATGAGATATTAATTCAAATAATTGAATTTATTAATTCAATTTAGTATTTGAATATATTTAGAACTTGACTTTGATTTTCAATTTGGTTTTTGAAATCATGCACATGTGATTGAATTTGGAAGAAATGATGAAATTAGAATTTAGGGATTTTGAAATGGAAGAATTAACTAGTTAATTAAATAATTTAAAGAAACTATTTAATTATGTAGAAATGGAATTTAATTAAATAATAAAGATTATTTAATTTAAAGGAATTAAATCACAATTAATTAAATAATAAATATTTAATTAACATTTAGAAGAGGGTTGAATGATTAGTTGATTGGAGATAGAAATTGAGAATAATTAGTTTAATTATTTTAATTAATGGAGATTATTTAAATTGAGGAATTAACCATAATTAATTAAATAATAAATATTTAATTAATATTTAGGAAATGATTAAAATGATTAAATGATGATAGAATAGGAAAATAGAATAATTAATAAGATGTTGAGGAAATATGAAATTAGAAAAAAATAGAAGAAATAGAAGATTAGAAGAATAAGATTAATTAACTTAATTAAATAATTAAGGAATTGTTTAATCAATTAGAGGAATAATTAGTACATGATCAAAGAGACATTTTTAGGTGTCTACAGTGACCATACAAGAATAACCTTAGAAAAGATTGGAGGAGAATTTTTTTGATGAGAGGACTTAGCAAGACTCTTGGATTTTAGGATTTGAATTTGATGAAAATGGATTTTGCTGATTGATAGGGTCCTTGGATTAGGACACAGATTTGATTAGGATTTGCACCTTAGTCCTTGGATGAGGATCTTAAGCGGGAGATGTTGATGAAACCACAAGGGAGGTAATGACCAAGTTGGGTATAATTTAGACCTTGGAATGATTATAAAAGCCTTTCTTCCACTAAGGGCTGACTAATGACCCTAAGTAAAGCAAAGACGTAAGATAAGAGTCTTGATTGAATCAAAGGATAAGGCAAAGGTACTTGGAGAGGATTATTCTTCAAGCACAAAAGCCAAGTGATTAAGGCTGAGGTCTAAATGAAACTTCACAAGGCATGCAACCTTAATGTGAGGTTAAATTGGATTAAAGGATTATTTGATTTGGATTTTGAGAATTTATTTGATAATTGAAGGTGATTAATTTTGTGATTGATTGATGTGCTAAGTCCTTAGGAAAATATTGGGGATGATTTATTGAAGAGGGATGATAGTGATGATTAGAAGAAATTTGGTGACTAGGCTATCCTTGGCATGAACATGACACAATAGATGATTGGTTTGGATGACAAGTTGTATGAAGGGACACAACCACCCTAATTTTGATGATAGTTGGTGTTGAAAGACAAACCTGAACCTTGATAGAGGGAACAAACTCTTAATTCATCACTAGCATCAAACTCATTGCTATGACCATGAATGTAATCATGGTAATGATGCAAGAAGGTCCTATGTTTAAGCAAGAGTTTGTAGTTTGTATACCAAAATTTTCGACGTCTAATGAGTTGCGCTTATGTGAGATTCTTCTTCTTGATAGGTCGGTGGATTGACTTCTTAGGATTCTTATACAACTTAGGTTTATGGAACATGAGATGGATGGAATTTAGACGTAATTAGGTCTTTGTGTGCATGGTGACTAGGATGTGACTATGTTTGGAGTTGTGACTAGGATCTTGACTTTGATGATTGTTTGTTTTTACATAAGTGTTCTTTTTTGCAAAGTGTTTGAGGATAATGATGTGTTTTTAGTATACTCTTGGCAAGCAAGTATCAAGCTCAAAGACACTCATGCTCATGTACAATATTCTTAAGGCTGGCAAGGACAATAGTCATTAGATCCTAATTGGTTTCCCTGCTATGCTTACCCAGAGTGGACACTTAGATACTTGACCCCATTGTCTCCCCTCCATGACACTCACTTCTCTGGGGCAGCCAAGCATCAATTCCCATGAAAAATTCTCATGGAAAACTTTGTGTCTCTACTAAGGGTTGTAAAAATATGGGCGGCTTCAGAGGTCTGACCTCCTGCACCAATGACTAGAAGGTTTTTGGCCACTATGCACAAGGTGTTTAATATGTCCTCCCGTTAGGAGCTCAAGCTAAATTGAGGCCTATAGCCCAATGAAGCACCAATAACTTAGTAATCACGCAAGCGTGATTGAGATCTCTAGGATCCTACTAAGCACCCAATGTGAGAGTGAACTCTCATATAGCCCCAACCATTGACCCTTTCCTCATCAATGGACTATTTATTATAGTGAGTTGGGAACCCCAAGTTCGGGTGTACCCACTTGGGCCGTTCCCCTCTCACCGGCTCAAAGAGCAAGTTGGGAGGGCAGGCCTGCTAAGGGTAAACATGCAACAAACATGAAAAGATTGGAGGGTCTAGATTTCTGATTGTCTAGCTAGACGAGAGCATACTCTCCTACCTTTATGCTTTTCACAAACTCAAAAGACAATGGTTTATTTACCCCCTAATTAGATCTAGGTGCCTAGTTAAGAAAAAAAAGACACAATGTTTGGTTGGAACTCCTAGGGAACCTGCAAAACAATTGGATTAGTAGTTTCAAAATTAAGTCTTTGAGAAGCATAGGTTTGATTGATGAATCCTTTAACAAATGAGATCTGTAAACACTTGTTAGAATGTCAAAACATCCAAAAACTTCTGATCCTAAAAAGCCCTAAAATTTGACTAAGTCTGAAATTTGGAAAAACCTCCAAAAACTAGATTTTGCATTATAACTCCTAGAAGTCTGAAACCCCTCTCAAACATCCTGACAATATATATAGAATATAACTTAAAATATAATCAGAAAATTAGCAGCATGCACTTACAAGATTTGGAGATGAGATATGAGGGGATGGAGTCCTCAATTTATAGGAAGAGAGGAGGAGAAATGGAGGGCTAGGATTGACCCAAGATGGAGGGTCAAGATTTCTTGTGAGCCCACACAAGGCCCAAGAGGAGGTGTGGAGACCAAGAGATATGCCTTAAATGAATTTCTTGTCTCCACACTCCTCAAGGTTCATTGGGAAGACTTCCCAATGTGCCTTGAGAAGAACAAGGGATAAGATATTCCTTGAAGGATGGAAATGAAGAATTAAAAATTCTTCAAAAAGGATGCTCATGGGGATTGGAGGAATAAAGAGGAATTAAAAATTCCTTGGAGGATGGGATGCCTAGAGGAATGTGAGATTTTAAAAATCTCACATTCACCAAGGAAAAGAGCATTTAAGGAGAGTGGTTGGAAGGAAGGGATAAGGAGTTGACTTTGTGGCTAATCATCGTGACTAATCATGATGATTAGCCACTAGCAACTCATTAGGATAGGGATTAGAGGAAAGATTAGGTGGGATTAGGGTAGATAATATTTGTAGGAGGATTTTACTAGGAGAGAGAATGAGTGGAGGGAATTAAAAATTAGAAGAATAATGCTAAGTGCGTTTAGGGAGTCTCTAGAAGAATTGATTAGGTTAATGATGGATTAGCAAAAAGGTGATTTGTAGGAATCACCTAGGTTAACTAATTAATTGAAATTAATTAGTTAAGAGGAGGAATTTGGGGAGATCTAATATTGAGGATTTTTAGAAGAATAAAAGGGGATTGATTTATTAAATAAATCAATCAAAAAATTATAGTGACAATATTAATTATAATTAATTAATATTGAGGAATTAAAAATTGGCATAATTAATAAATTAATTATGTCAGGAACTTTAAAATAATTATTTTTAAGTGTCTACACACACATTCCATAAACCAAGTCAAAAGGAGCACATCCTATTTCCTTTTTTACAGTTACCCGATCTTCCCAAACTGCAAGTTTCAACGTTGAGTCTAATGCCTTCTTATTTTTTTCTAGGAACCTTTTGATAATCTTCATCAAGTTCCTGTTGCTTGATTCTTCTTGTCCATTCCCTTGTGGGTGGTAAGGTGATGAGTAAGATATCTGAATGCCATATTTATTGCAGAAATCATTATATTCTTCTGATATGAAACTCATTGCATTATCAGACACTATGCTTTCAGGACATCCAAATCTTGTCAATATGTTGTCTGTAAGAAAATCAATGACAACCTTACTAGTTGCTATCCTAGTTGGAATAGCCTCTACCCACTTTGTAAAGTAACCAGTGACCACCAAAATCCAAGAATAGCCACCACTAGGTTTACATGCTATTTCTTTGATAAAATCCATGCCCCACTATTGAAAAGGAGCCTGCACATCTACTGGCTGTAATGTCAGATTCCCTGAAAAAATTCAATTTCCCAGAAAACCGTTGGCATGGATCACACTTTTTGACCAATTGATGTGCATCTTTAAAGATTGTTGGCCACCAAAACCCAACCCTAAATATCTTGTGTGCAATTGTTTTGGCCATATAATATCCTCCACAAACTCCACCATGCATTTCTCTCAAGAATTTCTGAGCTTGGTCCTAGTCAACACACTTCAGCATGACACCATCACTGTTTCTCCACCAAAGCTTTCCACTAACAATAGCATACTTTATAGCATGTAACTTTAATGTCTTCCTTTTGTTACCTCTCATATTTTTAGGACATTTCATCTTCTACAAGTAGTATATTATGTCATCATACTACTCATAACCATTCATATCATAGATATTAGCTCTCTGTTCTTCTTATATAACATTTATTTGATTGGCATCTAGATTGCTCTGAGCCATTAGCTTGGCCAATCCTTTTCCTCTTACCAATTTGGTGACTTGGATATCAATGTTAAATTCTTGGATCTTGTTGATCCACCTACATTTTCTTCCTAACACCTCTTGCTGTGTAAAGATGTCCTTTACTGCTGCACTAGGCACATATGCAACCATTGTTTCTCCCATCAGATAACTTCTAAAAGATTTAACAACTTTCACAAGTGCATAAGCCCGCTTTTCATTCAAATCATATTTCAGTTCTGCAGCTTGTAAAGATTTACTAAAAAATGCAATGGGTTGTTCAAAACCCTCTGAGTTCTTTTGCAACAAAACTACAACAACAGTATGGAAAGATGCAAATGAGAAAATTTGCATGGGTTAATTAGAATTCAATGTTTTCAAGACAAGAGCATTCTTAATGGCTTTCTTTATTTCTTAGAATGCTTTATCTGGTTCTCCTTCCCATTCTAACTTTGCACCCTTCTTCAACATTTTAGAAATAGGTCTACCAATTTCAGCAAAATTAGTAACAAACCTTCTGCAAAAATTTATCTGCTCAAAGAAAGATTGAATACCTTTCATTGTCTTGGGCTGAGGTACCTTATTAATTGTTGCTACCCTTTGAGGATCAATCCTTACACCATTTTTTGACACATTATGGCCTAGAAACTTACCCTTAGTTACCCCAAAAACACATTTCTTTGGGTTTCAGGATATACCATATTCAACAGCTCTGTTAATTTTTTTTTCAAGATGGCCGCAATGATCACCTTACTTCTTAGAATAAGCTTTTAAATCATCTAATAAACAACTAGGAACACATTTATGATATCAAAAAATGCAACATCCATTGCTCTTTGGAATGTGGCTCCTGCATTTGTTAGCCCAAAAGGCATTCTTACATAAACATTTGTTCCCCAAGGTGTAGTAAATGTTGTCTTATACTGCTTTGATTCCTTAACTTTCACTTGGTTGTAACCTAATAAACCATCTATCATGGACATAAGTTCACATCCAATGACCCTATGAAACATAGCTTCCATGTTAGGCAATGGATAATTGTCTTTTAATGAAGATATATTAAGATTTTCTGAAATCAACACACAATCTAATATCTCCATTCTTCTTTCTTACTAGTACCAAGTTAGAATCCATGATGAATACCTAATAGGTTTTGTAATCCCAACATCCCTAAGCTTGACAAGTTCTTCTTGCATTTTGGGTGCCAAGGTTGGATTAATCAACCTTTGCTTTTGTCTGAAAGGCTTAGAACCTTCCTTCAAAGGGATTCCTTAACCTTCACTTGGTTGTAACCTGAGAAACCATCTATCATGGACATAAGTTCACATCCTATGACCCTCTGAAACATAGCTTCCATGTTAGGCAATGGATAATTATCTTTTAATGAAGATATATTAAGATTTTCTGAAATCAACACACAGTCTAATATCTCCATTCTTATTTCTTACTGGTACCAAGTTCGACACCCATGATGAATTCCTAATAAATTTTATAGTCCCAGCATCCCTAAGCTTGACAAGTTCTTCTTGTATTTTGAGTGCCAAGGTTGGATTAATCAGCCTCTGCTTTTGTCTAAAATGCTTAGCACCTTCCTTCAAAGGGATCTCATGTTGGAACAAGTCTCCCTATAAGCTTTTAGGTCATCATATTACCAAGAAAAGACATGTCTATAATTTCTTAATAAATCAATCAACATTTTTCTCACCTTAGGTGACATCTTTTTACCAATATACACCTTCTTTGGTGCTCCCTCAGTTCCAAGGTTAACTTCTTCTAAATCCTCAGGATGTGGGGTATTATTAGCAACTTTAGCCTTATCCTGACTATCAAACACTCTTTGTAACACAACCAAACCTTTGAGAATCTTATTTGTCTTCAATTGAATCACCTCATTCCCAAAAATTATTTCCTTTCCATATAATATTTGTACAAAAGCACCAAAATCAATGTCCTGTTTTTCATATTTATCCACACAATGTAGGAATCTTATAATATCATCATGATCATTGAAAACTTACCAACTTTCAATGTTGTCAGGGACTGATGGTCTAGTTTGAACCTCAACTTTTGAGATTCTAGCAAAATTTATATCTTTTAGCCTTAATGCAATATTCTGCCATTCTATTATGGCTTCTTTCTTTCCATTCAATGCCAAATGCATCAAAGTTCTCAATCTCATCCCATATAGCATTCCTATACTATTTTAATCTTTTATTTTTTGATGCATACTTTGATTTTATTTGGGATATCACCAATTTCAAATCTCCAATGACTTTGAGATTATTTATTCCATGCTCTTCTGCTAGTCTCAATGCCAAAAGTAATGCTTCATACTCTACCACACTATTTGTGCATGTAAAGGACAAAGTAAAAGAAAATTTAAAATTTTTCTCATGTGGTAAGATAAACAATACACCTGCACTTGACCCTTCCTTGGAACTAGCTCCATCAAAATACATTGTGCAAAGGCTTTCATCATCTGGTGATTTTTCTACCTCCTTATCCAATGGTGCAGGCTGCTCCTTCTCTTTTCTCAGGGAATATTCAACTTTGAATGTATTGATGTTAGTGTCTACAAAATATATCATGTCCTCATTAGAGTCATGCACCACCATGTAAGGAACCCTTGACTCACTCTCAATTTTTATATTCTCATCATCAATACAAAAGGTTGCATAAGACAAATCACACGGCAAGCTTCCGCCATAGAAGCACTCCACTTTCTTGACAATAGCATCCCATACCGAGGTGGAGCATACACAACTAAGACACTCATGTTTAAGTCCTTCTCAGGGAAGGTTGCAAGCTTATAAGGCACTGCCCTTATAGTATCTATCACAGGTACCTCTCTTGAATCCATAGCACAACATCTTCCTTGAGTGTTGTTGACACTTAAACCCATGGCTTCCATAATTATCACTGGCATGACATTGTTTGAAGCTCTGGAATCAATCATGCAATTCTTCAATACACCCCCATTTATGATAAAACTTAAAAAAAAGGGATATACATTTCCAGAACCCTCATCTTAAGATAAATTTGAGGAATTTGCGAAACCATTCCCTCAAATTCCTTTTCCTTTTTCTCATTTTTGTTCCCTTGTTTCTTTACAATAAGAATATCACTCTTATGCTCTCTTTTGACAGAAAAGGAAACACCCTTGACCCAAGCCATGACTTTCTTCTTATGTTCATCTATTCTTAACATTTCTTGTAAAGGAACCTTAACTGTAATATGAGAAAGCAATTGCAGCATATCAACAGGTGTGTAATCTAGAAATTCAAGAGACATACCTGGTTTTTCTTCATTTTTCATCATCTTGTTACTTTCAATACTTTGTTTATGCTTCAGGTCATCTCCAATAGGTGTAGCAATCTTTTCAATTGCTTTTGTCTTTACCTTGGGTGAAGCAACTTCCTCATTAGGCTTTAAAATCTCATCTTTCTTAGCCAATTCCCTTTTCTTGACCTCCTTGATTTTGATTGTATCCTTCTTTGATTTATCTTCTTTTACCTCCTTACTTTTACCTTATAGTTCTTTGATGAATAGACCAAAAGGCTTCCCTTATCTTCACTAATTGTTTTGTATCTTAACTAGTAATTACTTTTAACTTGAGCCACCATAACAGTTGTTATTTTGGCAATCTCCTCATCAGAAGGTCTTCTCAATAATATTGTATCCTCTCCTTTTTCAACATTACACACTTGATCATCTACATCAAAATCTTCATCAGGAAAAACTTGTTGATGATATAATTCACTTCTTTGCCTTTGGTGATCCACATCCAAGCCCTAAGTTTCAATATCAGAAAAATACTCTTCTCCTCCCAGATAAGAAGTGGTCATGAGCACAGTCAACATTACTATCCTCAAATGTTTCTTCTTCTCTTTCTTCTTGTAGTTCTTCTTTGGCAAAAATAAATTGTACAACTGCATAATACTCAGGTGAATGGGGTGAATGGCATGCAATGCACCAAGGTGTATCTTCAACTACATTTAATGTGTGCTTCTGCAATGGATTAGGAGTCTAGTTCTCCTATTTGTTCTTTTGTTGTTGATGATCTGGCTTAACATCCTTCCAATTTGTGTTGTATGTATAGTCTTGTAATCTTAGGGGTTTTCTAAATTTATTAAATTGTTGCTTCTTTAGTGCAGTACCTTTATCATTCTTTGCAATAGTTAACTTGAGATCCTTCAATTTACTTAGCACCTTGTCCCATTTATCTTATTTTTTAGGCTTTGATCCTAAAGGCTTCTTAACTTTATCTTTTACACTTTTAGAGAATCTAGGATCCTCTCTTCTTCTGAGCTTACCATAAGCTCTCTATTGCTTTCAATGTTTATAGCCATCCTAAATGCATCTCTCAAATTATGAGGATCTTGACCTTTAAGGAGATATGCCATTTTTGAATCAAATGCATTTACATACGTTGTTAGACAAACATTGTCATCTAATCTTAGAACCTAAAATAATTTGTGTATAGCCTTTTGAAACCTGAAGTTAAAATTAGTTATAGCCTTATTTGGTAACTTCTTTATGGTGTTG
This sequence comes from Cryptomeria japonica, assembly GCF_030272615.1. NCBI lineage: Eukaryota > Viridiplantae > Streptophyta > Pinopsida > Cupressales > Cupressaceae > Cryptomeria > Cryptomeria japonica. The sequence goes on from NC_081406.1 coordinate 131,693,134, forward strand.
AATTCATTCAACATAAAACTAGCATTGGTTTTGTCACCATATTGTTCTTTGAAGCATCTTTCAAATTCTTCCCAGGAGCTGATGCTTGTAGTAGGAAACCCTCTATACCAATCCCTAGCATCCTCTATCAGAGATTGCACAAACAATTTCATGCAAACATCCTCATGCTCTACTTCATAACCATTCATTTTATTAGTAAACACTCTTAGATTTTCTTCTCCCGTGATAGCATTATTCCCTGCAAATTTATTGATCTTGTCCCTCAACTCATTTGGGACTATGTTGGGACAACCTAGAATTCCATCAAAACATAATTGTCTATATCTTTCCAAATGGACATGTCTCCTTTGAAATTGTCCACTAGCAGTCTGTCCACTAAGATTAGTTCCTGCTATAACTCCAATCGGTACCTTAGAAGCTTGGGATTGACTTGTTCTCTGAGTGGTTACTTGACCTCCCTACCCAATTATTGCAACTCCAGTAGTTTGGGTACTTTGAACATTTTGGGTAGGAGCATTTTTAGTAACATTTTGTTGTGTTGTGGCAACTGAACTAGAGACAATTTGAGCATTAGATGGACCAACAATAAAAGAAGCACTACTCAATACTGACATCTTAAGGAAATTTATTTTCCTTTTCTTTTCTGATAGAGAAACTTCTATCTCTATCTTCTCTAACTCTTTTGCAAGAGTTTCATTTTCTATTCTTGCCTTTTCTAGTTCTATACCAACTTGGGATAATCCTTGACTTTGATCCAAGATATTTGTAGATTTCTGGTCATTTATCTTGATACCAGACACCTTTTTCTTTCCTTTGTCTTGATCAGACTTAAGGGTTGAACATTCTACTTAGGATCAACTTGATTTACAAATTTTTGACTATCAACAATGCTTTTAGGCTTTTCTTTAACAGTTTTTTCAGCCTTCCTATCTAGGATTTCTCTTACAACAAGACCCTCGGTATTAGGCTTTACTTTCTCTTGATTTAAAGCCTTAAGCATAGATAATTGTCTCATTAGACTATCTATTTCAATCATAACACTAATGACCTCAGATTCTTTCTCCTTTTTTCTTTTCTTTCTGAGTTTCATTTGTTCTTGGAGTTCCTTTGTCAACATATCTATATCTCCAAAAACCTCTTCAGGATCTCACAAAGTTATTTCAGATCCAAAAGTATCACCTAAATCTATTAGGTTAGAATTTTCTTGTTCCAAAATTGACTCATAATTATAAGGAAATTTTGTTGTGAGGCCAAGAGGAGGAGGTACACCTACGACACTATCTCTTTGATGACTTCTACTTCTACTTCGACCTCTTCTCTTCTCCAAATATTGGACCTGGCTGACTTCCTTATTCTATTCTTGCACTTCTTCTTGAACAGGTGTATGAAATAAGGAATCAAAGTATCCTAATCTATTTGACTCAGAACTCTTGGAAGACGTTGAATGAACTTTAGGAATAGGTTTCAAATATGACTTACTTGCATTCTTATGCTTTGACTTCCATGATGAGGGAGAAGTTCTTTTTTCCGCATTTCTTCTTGTCCCACTCCTCTGCGGAGCTCTAGGATTAAGCTCTCCTTCCAATCTCTCTTCTAGATGTAGCCTCATGTAACCTTTGGTGTTTTTATCTTTGCTCACGGTGACAAAATCTTTCAAGGACTTTGTTAGAAATCTTCACAAATACACACACTAGCATAGAGGCTTCAGAGTCGCCACCCAAATAACCTTGGGATACTAAATACTATAATATTTGGTAATCCTTGAAAGAAATTTGTAAACCTTTTTCACAAATAGGAAAAATATTTCTCCCACAAATGTAAAACACCCTTTACAACAGAAAAATGAACCAGAAACACAAATCCACTAGCTCAACCGTCAAATCATAGAAACACTATGAAAACTCAATACAATCTTCCCAAATGGATGACAAGATTGATTGCAATTATGCATTACTCCCCAATGGAGTCACCATTTTTTTTGGTTCCCCAAATGGTTTATACTACAAAATGCAGAAACCAAGTTGATTCTTCAAATATCTATAGAGAAGCCATCTCCAACTATTAAAATCCTCTATAACTTGGACCAACTAACAAGGATTCAACATATCCTTCTATACTTTGGGCTCTGCAAGACCTAGGAGGTTGATCCCTTAGTGATTTATGATCTCTGCACCATACTTATAAATTGCTCTAAAAGGAAGCATATAATCTCACATACAACCTCAAGAAAGAGGAAGAATGCTCAAGAATGGCGAACTCTTCAGTGATTCTCAACCTATTGGAGCATGAGATTAGAGAAATCATATAATAACAGACAAGAAATGAAATATATTTTAATAATAAAAAAATTATAGTAAATAGATGAATGGGGCATAAAACTGGCTGTAAAGACTAAGATAAGCTATATCCAGTGCCTTATTCCATTGGGGAGTTGAATTCATGAAACATAGGATGAATTACAACAAAATTTGTCTGATAGCATGTTGAACTAAGGATATATTTCATTACAATATATCTCTACCATGACCCAAACCCAAACTACTTATCAAAATCCATGCACAATCTCTACCACTTTGCAATTTGGTTTAAGCATTTAATTAATCCATAAGATCAAAGGATAAACACAAATCAAATACATCACAACAATGCAATGAATGAATAAATCCTTGATTATATTTCCTTCAAAAGATTGTAGAATCATACAATGGAGAGAAATAGGCTTGAATTATATTTCATTAACTCAAATGCTATCTCTATCATAAGACAACATACAATTCAGTCCTTCAAATTTTGCTAAAAATATGAGACAAGACTCATTTTATTTTGCTCTGCAAAAAGACTTTACACTTTGCTCATTTGCACCTAAAACTTGCTAATGGAACCTATGACTCTGATTTAGAAAACTAAGTACAAAGTTGAAATCAGAATCCCGTCTCTTAGCCTTGAATTCCCTTTTATAGAAAATAAGGGAGCCAACAAGATTTGGGCCAGAGGAGGCACCTGTCATTAAAAATAACCAGATATACATAGTTCTGTTACAAAATATTTTTTTAAAGGAATGTCACAACCAAGACCAAAATATCTATAACTACTTCAATCATAATACATTATGCACTCTCTCTTCCTTGTTGTTGCCGAAAAAGATCTCGATACGGGCCCACCTTGTTGTTACTCATGTTAAAAGAAGCAACAACTACAAGAAGATAGAAACCATTTATCAAATTGTTACATCAATAACCTAGTAGCTAACTGTTTGCAGTCGTTATTCCTCATTCAAATATGTCTTACTCCATTCATTATATTCTTCATTAGATGGCCACTTAAAACTCAGGACCTCATCATCTTTTGTCCTATAAGGGACATACTTTACAACAACCTGATTTGTTTCTCTTTCAAAGGACTCAATAAATGTCCCCGTGCAAACAATTTTGTCCATATTGTTTTCCAACAAATCAGTATCCAAATCCTCACAAATCAGTTCCACCTGAGTGTTGATTATTCTCTCTGCCTCTTCCTTCCATAGTTGCAAAGGCTTGACATCTTCATTCTCATACAAAATTCCTGGCATAAGTGTATCAGCTAATTCATTGAAACTCCTCATCAAATCTTTTATTTTTCTCTCAATATGTTCTGGTTAGATTTGGGTTTCTTCCATTGACTTCACCAACAAATAGGTTGGATGAAGTGTAGGTGGCCTCTTAGCACGATACTTAGAAGCCATTGACATCAATCTAAGTTCATTTTCCCTTGGTAACCATTTATTAAACATAGGTATTGCTACCTCTTTATCTTGATCAAAACCTTGAATATTAAATAATGAAGAATATAAACAATGAATACTATTTAGTCTGCTATCAAATTTTTCATTTAAATGGGTTAGTACAGAGCTAACTATCTCTCTTTGCTCAAAGATAGATTGATCCTTTGATTGCTTCAATTTATTCTCCAACTCTGTGATCTTTTCCAACAACTGAGCCTTTGTTGGATCAGTTGACCTAGTTGATTCTTCAATGAATAGCTCTGATGGAGAACACTAATTTGTTACATCAACAAGGGTAAATGGAAAAGGCCTTGATGTTGAAGGTGTTGAAGAAGTTACAGGGGCAGTAGGGGATGCTTCCAATTATTTCTATTCTAGAAGTTGGACCTTAGACTGCAACTCAATGCACCTCTGTTGCACTTTTTTATATTCACCAAAAAGGTTTTCATACTTTCTTTGGTACTCTTCTTTATCTTCTTTTTCCATTTTAGTTGTCGCTAGGCTAATTTATCCACATCCACAGTTAACTTAGAAGTTTCTACATTTGAGGTATCTACAACTCTTTTGACTATTAGGCTTACCCTCAAATTAGGCATGATATCACTAATATCACATCTTCTAGGCCCTTGTTCTAATGACCAAATGGCTAGTGTGGTATAATCTTGTACAAATTTAGTTCCTTTTAATGCCAACCTAGGCTCTTTTTTAGAATTGAATGGATGTTGTTATGATTCTCTAATGGCTTCAACAGACACTACATCAGTAATGTCCCACTTAGGAAGAATTAGGACCCATGCTTGGCTGATGATCCTTTTGCCTTCTTCAACAGTGATTTTTCTAGATTCTTCCATCATGTTAACCTTTACCTCATCCCGATTCTCCTGATCATTTTTATTTGGCTTCTAAGCTCTCATTTCCTCACATCTCCTTTTGTACTAATCAATTTTCATCTTGCAGACTAACTGCAAGAAAGCTTGGCTTTATACAAAAGCCTCATCTTCAATAAATTTGTCATAGGCCTCTTTTCTTGTTTCTTGGATCACCTTTCCTTTTATATCCAATAGAGCAAGGTACCAATCTAATGACCTTGGTGGAGATGGGATCCCAACTTGCAACTATTCATTAGTGAGAATGGTCACATTATCCTCCTTTGTTTCTTGTGTAGGTTGTTCTTCAAGCTTGTCAATTTTCTACCTTTTAGATGGAGGAGGTGAAGGAAGAGGTGAAAGGATCCTTTCAAGTGGAGATTTAGTGTCTATAATGACTACCCCCTTAATAGGTCCTTGTTGAGGTTCAAGGGGTTTTTCTTGTTCCATTACCCCCTTCCCCTTCCTCCTTTTCTCTTGTTCCTTTTCACTATCACCTTCATCTCTTAATCTTCTGTAAATAATCCTCCCTCTTGAAGGCATGTGGATAGGTCTTTCCTCCTTTGGATCCCCCTCTAGTGGTGATGCTGATCTTTGTATTTAGGGCCTGAGATCTGGAGGCTTTGACAGTGGCCTTTGATGGGATGCTACTTTTGGAATCTTTTATCTCATTTCTTGGCCTCCTGCTATCTCCAACTGTTCCACCTCATCGATTAGGTCATACATGACTACATCAAAACTTTCCATCAAATGATCCATTTTCTTATAAAATGGTCTGAATTATAACAATTGATCATATTTTGAATCCAACCTGTGGTCATTGTCAAACATATTCTTATAAGCCAACCATTTTTTATTTTCTGACCGCTTGTTTATTCAAATCAAACTCATTCTTGATTATATCTTCTGGAAAATCAAAATAATGAGGCATCTGGGTTCCTTTTATTTTTTTTCTAAACATTTGAAAGAAACCCTCTAGGTCACTATGCCTCTTATTGCTGACTCTCAAAACATAAGGAGAAAGAACGTTCTCAAACTGGACCCAACCTCCTTTAAGAATCATAAAATAAGGAACAATAGTGTAATTAGGGAAGAAAGTGTCTTTACCTTTCTTTGTTAGCACTTCTTCATGTATGCAACCCAATTGCCACATGACTTTTGCAAATCCTAATTTCAGTGGAACATTGATGGGAAATATATGTGGTTGTCCATGAAAGCCATAAAGTCTTATCACTATGCTCACATAATAGGGAATGATATCTCCCCAATTATTCTCAAGTTTCAATTATGGTTTTCTTTCTATCAACCTCAAAAAATCAAGCAATTCCACTGGAATCCTTGGTGGATTTACTGTCATTCGAGCCCTAAACCTAGATGCAAAGAAATTGTCAAATATTACATAACTTGCATCCTTTCTGTCCCATGACATATCCATGCTCCAAACCTGTATTGGCATGTTTTCTCCATCTACCACCCTTCTCAACTCTATTTCTTCTACAAAGAAATCTGTATTTGTGTACAAGAACATGTACATAAGGATGGAATATGAGTAAAATGAGGTATTAATGTCACTCTTCTTAATCTGAAACAACCCCTCATGTATCTTTTCTACAAGGTAAGGAGCAAAATCATATATTACTATAAAATGTTGGTGGTGAATTTGAATCCCCATGTGCATATATGCCTTTGGGATTACTGTGCCTGGGTGGAGACCTAGAATTTGACATAGTGAGAAAAATGTAGCCCTAAAATAATGTGCAAAGGCATCAATTGGGAAAGGCTCTTCAACACTTGGGCCAATATAGTATTATGTGTCTTTTGCCTTAGCCAAGTAGGATAGGAGCAATCTTGCTCTGATTAGATACCTTGTCTTTTCATACTCCTTCAATTCCTCCAAATCAGTGGGTTTCGGGATAGCAAAAGGCTTATATAAATAAAAAAGCTTTTGAAATTCCTCTCTTGAGATGGCCAAAAAAACTTCTCCCTCATTTCCTCTTATGACCCTCAGAATTGGGTCATATCTATCTGCAACTAATCTTTGTAGGTCAACATCCATTAACACATTAGGCACCACCAATTTGCCTAAGTCATACTGCCATGCCTGTGAAAGTGGGGCTGGTAAATTCCTTTGTCCAAACCATAGCCTAAACATGCTTAGGCCTAACATTGTTACCTTTGCATTTGATATCTTGCAAGCTTTGTCAACTAAACCCTCCCCCTGGGTTTGTCCATGTGCGAATCTCTTCCCTTGATACTTATCATTGGCCGAGGGCTTCAATTGGTCCAAAACATCATCATAAAGATTTCTTCTCAGGTATTATGTTTGTCTCGAGTGATTTCTCTGAGGTGCCATCTCCTAAAGTAGGGGTTTTTCTATAATTGTTTGAATTCGGAAAGAAAAAACTAAGGCTAGCACGAAAACTTAATTGCAACAACAATTCAAGCAAATATTTACCTTTTTCCAGTCCAACCTCTAACCCTAGAATAATTTGTTACCCTTTCCCTACGATTTTCATGCAACTCACAACTTTAATTGCTTTAAAAGAGATGAAAAAAGCTCAGAGGAGCTTAATGCTTTAAAACACACCAGAAAACCTTAATTTCATATTGCAAGAAGTCATTGAAATCTCCCGCAGCTCTGAAATCTCTCTTCAATCTCTTTTGAATGCTTTGGTGATTCAAAATAACTGAGAAAAAGTATTTAATTGCCTTCTTAAATGAAGAGTCATCATCCTATCCGCCATTACTGCTTGCGCGAGTGTTAAAAAAAAGGGCTCTATTTGAATTTGAATCAAATTTGAATCTCCACCATTGATTAATTCCACACTAGCATATCATACAAACAATATTTGTCAATCTCACATTGACCATCATATGTGGCAAGCGGACCCGTTAAAGGTATGACATAGCATATCCAACTCACCACCACCTCACCATTATCTCACTGCCATGTTAGAATCAAAGATCAATGATAAGGGGGTGAATCAGTGATCTACCAGAGGTTAAAACCACAAACTTATTCTTTATCCACCGGTTAACAATGTATAATAGATATGAACATAAATATGCAAGAACAAAAGCACAAATCCACAACACCAAATTTTTTACATGGAAAACTGGAAAGGGAAAAACCATGGCGGGGCTAGAACCCACAATATTCATATACTATGGCCAGGAGTACATAAATATTACATAGATGGGGAATGCACTTGCATTCAGGCTCACTGCTCAATAAAGTTTCCCGAAGGGCTACAACCCTCAAGGAAGTCTCACTGACATACAATTTGTTTACAATGTGTAAATAAATTGAAATGAACACTTACAAAGAATCCGACAATGAAAAATGAGTTTCGGTTAGGCTCTGAATCTCTCACTGTCTCTGCTCTGCTAAATACTCTATTCCACTCTCAATTGGCTACCGGTTGATTTGAAACCAAAATGTGCACGTGAGACTGCACTCAATTGCACCAAAACTGATCACCATACACACAACACACTGAAAATCAACCACCAAATTGTTCTTATATATCCGATATTACCACAAAAACAATCTTCATGTCAACTTCAAGAGATGTAAGGTGTAGACCAAGTCAACATCAATCTCGAATAACCCATAGCACCAGACCAAAATATTATAACCACACGCTTCCTAAAGGTCTTCCATATCATTGAGATCACAAAAATAATTACCACAAACACCACAATCATTGAAAATAATTCTGAATCAAAGAATTATTCAAAATACCCCATTTCACCGGTTATTTGTCTATCGATTAACAACAACTACCGGATATGATGAATCATGATCACTAGATCAAATCACCACAAAGAGTTGCCATTGATGACAACCCTAAATAAATAATCAACCACTAGAAGTCTCTTGGAATCGGATGAGTGTCAATTGCCAACAATCTCCTCCTTTGGCATTGATGGCAATACCTATGAAAATGGTTGTGTTGAAACCTGTGAGAGAAACCTGTTCACCTGAGGAAAGAATAGAAGAAAAGAATTATGAGAATCCCCCTTAGATCAATATTCTGCTTCACCGAACTGACTGTACACTCTATATGCATTTTTCACCTCATCTCTCACCCTTTGACAATAATGACAAAGATTGGATGCTGTGAGAGTTGAGAAATACAACACCACAAGAGCCTAAAGATCTTCTGTAAGCTAAATAATCTGTTACAAGGAGAAGCAAGGAAGCAAATATCTGAAAAACAAAGAACACAAAAAATATGCTCAAAAAGATGAGAGCTCAATATTCACCAAAAGTGTAATGAGATATGTTGGCATATGGACACTCCAATGAGACATTGTATGTAATTGAAGGTTTTGTCATTGATGGCAACCTTGCAATCCTATGGCACCGGCAAAACATCATACCGACAACGAATTACACAGGCAAGACAGTGCACCGACATCAACAAGATCACTCTACACCGGCACTGGCATCGGCATCAGCACAAAAGAAAAGATGTATACCGGCATAGAGGCCGACATGATTTTTGTTATGTAATAATTTTTTTATTATTGTAAGCCGACTTGGCAAATTGTAAAATGACTCTTGTATATAAAGGAGATCATTGTAGACATTTAGAGAGGTAATGTAGTGAGCATAAAGAAAATTATTAGGCAGACCTAATGTGCGAATTATAAGTCAAGGGTATATGTAAAGAACAGAGCAAGAACCGATATTGAATCTGGCATTGGAGATGCTATTGTAAAGCAGTACAAGTCATTGGATTAGTATAATCCTTATTGTAAGTCAGTGTGACTTCCCATTGAGTAGTGAGCTCCAGGCAGTTGGCCTTCCTACATGTGCAGACCCCTATTGTAAGTAATATTCTCTTATTGGCCAATGAGTGAATATTGTGGGTCACAAATCCCACCGAGGGTTTTCCCACACCGGGTTTCCTCGTTAAACATCTTGTGTTATGGTGTTCTTTTCATGTGGATGTTTCTAATTCTATTTATTGCATTAATTCTTGCATACCTGTACACTGTTATTTTATGTTCTACATGTTTTAACATAAGAAATTCTTATCACCGGTTAGATACTGATTCACCTCTCAATATCTGTGGGAATCCTAACAATTGGTATCAGAGCCTGGCCCTCTATTTTCAGAAGCCTAACAGCTTGAGGAAGATCTTGACACCGGTAAAGATGGAAAATCTGATGAAGCAACTTGAAGGAGCTCTTACTGACTATGATGCAGAGAAGTTGAAAAATATCAAATTAGAAGATGATTTAAGAGCAGCTCAGGATATCATTCGAGCACTTCAAGAAAATCTTACTGTTGCAAGAAATAAGAGAAGAGAACTTTGTGAAAAATTGCAAAATGAGAATGATGAAAAGGAATCACTTAATGATATGATAAGCAAGCTAAAACAAGAGATCATGACAACAAAAAATGAAATGCAGGATATGACTATGAGATTTTTCAAAGAGATTGAGGATAGAAAGAAGAATGAAGAAGAATTGACCAGAAGACTAAGTGATGCAACAAATGAGAACAAAAGACTTAGCTATGAAAATGACATGTTGAAGATAGATCTGATGCATACTCAGAATGACTCAAATGAACTGATGAGACAAAAAGAAATCTTGGAAAGGGAACTGGAAACTGCAAATCAACATAAAGAAAAATTCAAGAAAAGCTCAGAGGAACTTGGTACCTTACTGAAGAATAAAAAACCTAAAGGTGACACTTCTGGAATTGGCTTTGAAGTTGGTGAAAGCTCCGGTACTACAAATACTCAGGATCACAGCAAACCGGTAAGACAACCTAATACTTATAAATTCAATGGAAAATGCTTTAACTCTAATAAGTATGGTCATAGAGAAAATGAATGTAGATCTAGGAATTATCAGAGTATCAATACACCCACCGGTCAATGTTCAAAATGCAAAAAAATTGGTCATAACTCTGAAAACTGTAGAATGAATGTGAGATGTTATGTTTGTGGAAGATTTGGACATTTATCTAATCAATGCAGAACACAAACTGGCATAGGTTATGGGAAAGCTATTCAGAAAAATAATGTAACTTGTTATGCATGTAACAAGATTGGGCATATTGCTAAATTTTGTAGAAGTAAAGGTACACCGGTAGACAACAAAAGTGCTAGCTTGAAAGGTAAAGAAAAGGTTGAAGAGGTTAAGCAAGAATTCTCAAAGCAATGGATTAGAAAAGCTGATCTAAATATTGGGAATACTCCTCCACCGATAGAACCAACAAATGCTCCACCGATAGGACAGAGTGATGCTTCACCGGTAGGACAAAGAAGTGCTCCACCGGTAGGAAGTTCTTCATCCAATTGAAGAAAATTTCCTTGAGGGTTTGGCAATCTATTGACACATGTGCCGTTATTCCCTCGATTAGAGATAAGAAGTTGAAAATTACTTATTACCGGTAGACAATGTTAAGTGAATACTTAACCGGCATGCAATTAATGTGGTAGATGGCGAAAAGACATTATAAAATAATGTTTTGGCTCCATTTCATTTCACTGTGATTTCAAACTTTCAGAGAGCGCGAAGATTCCGAGCTAAGGCATTTCGAGCAAGAAGCAAGCACTCCAAGCAATCATCCATCCAAGACAGAAAAAGGTATTTAATCATGGCATCCACCTCTGCAATTGAATACATAGCAAACCCTACTATTGTGGAAGTAATTAAAAGACCTAGGCCCGTATTTCAGTTAGTCCCCGAGATAGCAAAGAAGGATGATACCTTAGGTGCATTTTCTCAAATCCCTAAAGGTGTTGTATATGTTGAAGACCCTATAATGTACATCCATTGCAACATTGAAGAGTTAGGAGATGAGGAAATCAAAACCATGTATAAAACCGAGATATGTGATGATACTGGCAATGTTAAAGCTGAACACAAGGTTATTGAAAACCTAGGATTCACAGAAATCCTTAGCATTCTTGAATTTCCTAAGGATGTGATTAGGATAGTGTTAAGCAGAGTTCATGGAGAATTTTTCTGGTTAGATGCAATTCATAAGATCACCAAGGAAGCTGTGAAAGCTGTCACAGGGTTACCGACCACCAGTAAAAGACCAGACAAAAACAAGAAAGTTTCCAATGACCTAGTAATAGACCTAACAGGTGCAACATTCGATAAGAGATCTCTAAGGGTTAATGATGTAAAAGATATCAATGTGAGATTCATAAGTATGATATTAGGTTACAAAGCCACTCATGCTAATAGACTTAACTCAGTTTCAAGTTTATGCATTAAGAGTGCTTATGATATGGTGACAGACAATGCAAAAATTAACATCTGTAAATGGTTAAAAGATGAACTAATAGACAACCTTGGAAAGATAAAGAAGGATAAGAAAGGAGCTTTCAGATTTGGAAATCTGTTAGTATGCCTAATGCTTCACATAACAAAACAGGTTCCCGGTATAGGATATAAAGAACTAGGATATGACATACCGGTAGGAAAACAATTGACAGAACTGTTTAATACCATGGGTGAGAACAAGGAGAACAATATTCATGACTTTTTCCAAGCATTGAAGACAAAAATGAAGAAAAGAATAAGGTTATCTTAGAAAATAGTAGATAAATACAAAGATGATATATGCTTTGTTATTAAGAAAGATGAAATATGAATGGAAGCAGTCATCCCAAGGACACTTTGGGTAACCGAGATGGGCTATGAGACAGATGACCACATAGTTGAAACTTATGCTAAAGCACTTCTGGAAGCCCCCAAAGAACCTAAGGAAGAAGTATTTGGTAGTGTTGAGACCATAGAAAGCTAAATACAGTCTAAGAAAAGAGTGAAGAAGGTAGAGGCATTTGTGAGGAAAGGATCTAGGCAAGCAAAGGCCATTAAGGAAGATGTATTAAAGAAAACCAGTATAACAGAAGATGAGTTGGCAGCTCCACAACCTGAAGCTCATCTATCACCGGTAGGTACTTCTTCGGAAGGTGACATGCCAGCAACTTTTAAAAGAGTTGTTAGGAAAAGAGATCCCTCACCGACAACCACTCCTTCACCTAGAAGGACAAGGCAGAAGCAACAAGCAATGAGATCTCTGGTTAGAAAGGTTACACCTAAGAAGAAGCTAACCCCTAAGAAAAAGAAGACAAAAACTGACTTGGCACCTCTAGACATATTGTTAAATGAAATCACAGAGGAAGGAAAATTGAAAAACATAGAGAAAATTTATGACACTCTATCTGCTGATGATAAAGGGCAAGTTGAGGAAAGTGTAATACTGCATATGGACATGTACAAAAAGTTTTTGATGGAAGCAGTCAATGAAATTCCCGATGATTTGTACAAAAGAATTGAGGCCAGAAGGCAAGCAGTGATTGAATTAGATAAGAAAATAAAAATAGAAAAAATACTTGCTATTTATCCGGTAAACTCTCCCAAAGAAATTGATAATTTGAATGCTCAGGCAAACCAGACAGTATTCTCCACTGCACACCGGCATATTTCATTGAAGGCAGGAAGAGTTACTGAAGTAACAAAGGAAACAGAAGATGGTTGGGATATATTCCTGGTTGAAAAGGAAAAACAAGAAGAATATAGGAACCCTAAGCCTATTAAAATATATTAGAAGGATAGGGACAAAGGGAAAGGCAAAGTTGGTGGACCTCCAAGCATAAAGGTTAAAGACAACCTACCCCCACCTATGAAAATTACAACCACTAAAGACCAACCGGCAGTAGAAAGTATGGATGTGGACGATAGCAATCTTAATCTTGAAGTCCTATACATTGTAAATGTTGATACCCAAAAGATCAACATAATAGTTGATAAAGATACAACTGACAAGTCAGATATGGCTAATGAGCCTCCGGTAACAGGAGATATAGAGAAACCGGCAGAGGATACAGGGAAAAAGATATAATCTGAGGCACATACAGAGAAATCAACAGAGCTAAAGGCTCTAGAACAGGCTCACAAGGAAACAGTACCACCGGTAAGCAGTGAAGCAGGGAAACCAGTGCTAAAAGAAATGCAAACACAAATTGACCTGCCAGAGGTCAATACAAGCATGGTTATTTCCACTGGCACTCAGACTCTTGGATCATCATCAACATTCAAGTCAACTAATGTGATTGAGGTATTATTAGATTCTATAAAGAAAACAACTGACTGCAGTTCACAGGCTTATAAAGCAATAGATGATTCAATACCAATTTTGAAGATAATTGCTCCTAATTGTAACATAGACAATAAAGACTCTTTAGGACAATTGGACACATTATGTAAATATATTTATGGAAATATTGAGAAATTAAAGGAAGAATCAGTAAAGGACAAGGTAGAAAAAGAGAAACAAAAATTCTTTGATGAAGAAATAAAGAAGTGTAACAGAGACTTTGACACACTTCTACCTGAACTATGTAGTTTGTTGAAAGAGTATAAAAATCTGTATAAAGATACATGTAAAACAAACTTTTTCACTGTAGATATTGACAAGAAAATAAACAAGACACAGGATGAGATAAATAAGCTTGTAGACAATTTTGTCAACTCACCAGATTCATTATCAGTTTTTGAAGAGAAGTTAGCAAATTTTGAGGAAGAATTGCTCAAACTAGAAAGAGAAAAAGAAAGAATAATAAACAAAACAAAACACTTGAGATCTAAACTAAGAATAATAAACAAAACAAAACACTTGAGATCTAAACTAAGTCCAAGATTGGACTATTTAGCATCTCTACGGAAGTAAATCTTAGAGGCATTAGCACATGGAAGCAAAACACGGGTAGAGAATTTGCAGCATCTCACTGGTACTGTAAAAAGGACTGAAACAGTAATAAAAAATAGTAAAAGTTTATGGATAGTATAAACTTAATTTTGGGCGATCTTTTTCAGATAATAACTACCCAAATACAGGGTTGAGGATATGGATAGATGAAACTACAAACTCTACTAACATCTTGAAAACCTTTGTCATTGATGCCAAAGGGGGAGTAATAGGATGAGAAAGTTCAAAGACAGGAATCATATGTTCAGGGGGAGCCCCTCATATTTTTGGTAAACATTTTTGGTAAATTTTTGGACTACACATTTTTGGACACTTTTTGAAATTTCTCATGAGTATTGCCATCAATGCCAAAGGGGGAGATTGTTGGCATATGGACACTCCAATGAGACATTGTATGTGATTGAAGGTTTTGTCATTGATGGCAACCTTGCAATCCTATGGCACCGGCAAGACATCATACCGACAAAGCATTACACAGGCAAGACAGTGCACCAGCATCAACAAGATCACTGTACACCGTCACCGGCACTGGCACAGAAGAAAAGATGTATATCGGCATAGAGGCCGACATGATTTTTGTTATGTAATAATTTGTTTATTATTGTAAGCCAACTTGGCAAATTGTAAAATGACTCTTGTATATAAAGGAGATCATTGTAGACATTTAGAGAGGTAATGTAGTGAGCATAAAGAAAATTATTAGGCAGACCTAATGTGCGAATTATAGGTCAAGGGTATATGTAAAGAACAAAGCAGGAACCGGTACTGAATCTGGCATTGGAGATGCTATTGTAAAGCAGTACAAGTTATTGGATTAGTATAATCCTTATGGTAAGTCAGTGTGACTTCCCATTGAGCAGTGAGCTCTAGGCAGTTGGCCTTCTTGCATGTGCAGGCCCCTATTATAAGTAATATTCTCTTATTGGGCAGTGAGTGAATATTGTGGGTCACAAATCCCACTGAGGTTTTTCCCACACTAGGTTTCCTCATTAAACATCTTGTGTTATGGTGTTCTTTTCATGTGGATGTTTCTGATTCTATTTATTGCATTAATTCTTGCATACTGGTACACTATTATTTTATGTTCTACATGTTTTAACATTAGAAATTCTTATCACCAGTTAGATACTGATTCAGCCCCCCCTCTTAGTATCTGTGGGAGTCTTAACAAGATATGATACAAAGAAAATAATTAACCTCAAAGTCAAGAAACCCTAAGCTTGCACATAATAATTAATAAAAGAATTAATTATTATGCACCTAATGTAAGCTTAAGTGTAAAAAGAGATAATAGGGAACTTAAAGAATTAAACAAATATTGTTTAATTAATCAAGTAAAGACCCAATTACTCTAACACCCCCCCTTAAGCTAGACTTAGGGAGAAGATAAAACCTATAACAACTATTGAAAGTAGGAAAGATGGGTCCCAACAACAAGGCCTGATCAGGTACCCAAATACAATGAAATCTCTATGAAACAGAGAAAAAGGAGAAAACCCAGTGGGAAAAAACTCCTCTCCAAAAAGAGATAAAAGAACATGCTAAAAGAAGAAGAAGGAAGGCCTCATAAAGACCTCGCAAGGACAAATTACTTCACCCCAAGCATAGAGTGCAATTGAAGATAGCGTGGTGATGCAAAAGGTTTCATGAAGATGTCTGCAACCTGCTCGGAAGTGGGAATGTACTCCAGAATGAGAGCACCATCCTGAATTAACTGGCGGATGAAATTCATGTGAAGCTCAATGTGCTTTGTCCACTGATGCTCTACTGGGTTACAAAAAATATGAATAGCACTCTGATTGTCACACCAAAGAACAGTGGGACTATCATGAGGAAAACCAAACTCAGTCATCAACTGTCGTAGCCATAAGATCTCCTGACTGGCAAGCACATCAACATGGTACGTAGCCTTTATAGATGATAATGCATGAGCAGTCTGCTTCTTACAAGACCATGTGATAGGACCAAAGCCAAGATAGAAAACAAAGCCAGAAGTAGACTTCCGATCAATGACATCAGAAGCCCAATCTGAGTTAGTGTAGCCAACAATGTGAGGTTCCCCTGATGTGTAGTGAATGCCATGAGAAATAGAGCCTTGAATGTACCTCAAAATACGTTTAGTAGCTTGCCAATGACTCTCATGAGGATCATGGGAGAATCGAGAGACAAGGCCAACCGCAAAGGAAATATCAGGATAGGTGTGAGTCAGGTACAACAAACTGCCAACCAATTGCTTGTAAAGTGTAGAATCTATTGAAGGAGTGGGACAAGCAGTAATCAAAACAACCCCTGACTGAAAAGGAGTGGGAGAAAGATTGCAATCAAGCATGCCAAAGCACTGAAGAAAGTCAAGAGCATACTTCTGCTGGTAAATGGAGAGCCCATTAGAAGACTAAATCACTTGAAGACCAAGGAAATAGTGCAGAAGACCGAGATCTGTCATCTCAAACTGGTCCATCAAGGCTCGTTGAATATGCTGAACCATAGAGCATGAGCTACATGTGACGAGGAGATCATCAACATATAGCACAAGAATCAGGATGGCACCCTCAAGAAGCCGAATATACACTATGTGATGAGAATGACTACGGGTGAAACCAATGGAGAGCAAGAAAGAATCCATCTTCTCATACCATTCCCGAGGGGCCTGTTTGAGACCATACAATGAACACCGAAGTCTACAAACCAAAGAACTGTCCTACACAAATCCCTGAGGCTGCTCCATGTAGATTTCCTCTTGGAGGTCCCCATGCAAGAAGGCACTCTTCACATCCATCTGAAAAATGGGCCATCTCCTAGAAGCTACAAGAGATAGTACAAAGCAAATAGAGTTCATCTTGGCAACATGGACAAAAGTCTCAGAGTAATCAATACCCTCAACCTGGGAGAAACCCTTCACAACAAGATGAGCTTTGTACTTATCAATAGAACCATCAACAACATACTTAGTGTGATACAACCAATGACATCTAACCATCTTTCTACCCTTAGGAAGAGGATAGAGATCCCAAGTATGATTCCTCATCAAAGAAGAATACTCCTCCTCCATAGCACAATCCCACTCAGGGTGTCCTGTAGCCTCTGAAAACTTTTGAGGATCATCTGAAATAGCATGACTCAAAAGACTAGAACCCACAGTATGAGAATAGGTGCGGCGAGTATCTGAAGGATCACCAGCCATAGGACATGTCGCCTCAATAGTAAGGCGAGCCCACTTGGACATCTGAGGTGGAGCAGGTGAAGGTGGGGATGGTGGATCATCAACACCATCATCAGAATCATCCTCAAAAAGATCCTGAAGAGATGCAGTGGAAGGAGTAGGCAGAAAAGTAGACACTAGAGTCAGGGTATCCACTGTGGGAAGGCACTCATCAAACTGAACATCTCATCAAAACAGGACCTCTCTGGAATCAGGATCAAACAACCTATATGCCTTAACATCCTCACAATAGCCAACAAAAATGAGGGGTCATCTCTTTCACTCCATGGATTTCCTCTGAGAATCAGGAATAAAAGCCCATGCCTGACTGCCAACCACTCGAAAAAAAGAAACATCAGGATTGTCATGAGACCAAGCCTCCTCAGGAGTCATATGTCGAATCACCTTGTGAGGCATTCGATTATGAATATAGTTGGCACAATTGATAGGCTCAGCCCAAAAAGACGAATCCATGGACCTAAACTAAATCATACAATTCGCCATCTCCCATAAAGTTATGTTCTTGTGCTCAGCGACACCATTCTGCTGAGGGGTGTAGGGAACAATAAACTGATGCTGCAAACCATGCTCAGTGCAAAAATCTCTGAAAGCCTAATTCACATACTCCCCCCATTATTTGTACATATCCGCCAAATAGAACAGCCAGACTGCTTCTCTACAAATGTCTTGAAGATTCGAAAGGAATCAAAGACATCAAACTTGTACTTAAGAAAGTACACCCATGTGCATCTGGAGAAGTCATCAATAAAAGTGAGTACATATTTGGCCCCAGAAAAAGGAGTGGGAAATGACATGAGATCACTGTGAATCAAATCCAAGGGTGCCAATGCACGAGAGGCTCTTCCCTTTAGAAAGGGATCTCTATGATGCTTGCCAAGCACACAACCATGACAAACACCATCAGTGCAGAAAATCTGTGGGAGCCCAAGAACAAGTGCCTGTGTACTCATTTACTAAAGATATATGTAATTGACATGGCCCAAGTGCTCATGCCAAAGCTGACTCACTGAATTTTCATGTGCTATAAGAGATGAACCTGTACCCGAAGGGGGCTCAAATTCATCAAATCTATAAAGATGAGATGCAGTATCAACACTCCTAGTAGCCACAACTAAATCATGGTCATGGAGGTCTCGAATAACCACATCATGTGGTGAGAACTCAACTGTCTTACCAGAGCCAGAATGACAAATCTAATAAATGGACAAGAGGTTCATTGAGATGTCAGGGACAACCAGAACATCCTGCAGAGTACCCCCATCCAATGAGACAGAACCTGAACCCAAGACAGAAAGCCTAACTAAGTCACCCATTGTAATCTGTGAAGTACCACAAGAGGCAAGAGAAGTAACCAACTGCTGAGTGTGAGTCATATGGTGAGAAGCACCAAAATCTAGTATCCATGTGGACCCATAGGTTGAAGCTCGAGCAGTGAGAGCATGACCTTTCCTTGTGGAAGGAGAAGATTCCTGAGGAGAGGAGATGTGATGCTGCTGCATGGCTTCCTCTAAAGCCTCTAATCATTTCCAACACTTGGAAAATGGATGTCCTTCCTTGCCACAAAAACTACAAGTATCTCTTGATTTCTTCTTAGTCTTGGAGGAAGAATCACCAGACTACAAAGATTTCCCTTGTTTTGGAGGGAATGGAGGTTTAGAATTAGACTTAGGAGGTAGCTTGGAGGAAGACTCACTGCCTATAGAATTTTTCTTGGGCTTCAATTTCTGCTTTTGCTTCTCCTTAGCGGACTAAGAAACCAATGCTTTGTTCTTGGAGCCTGAGAGCTTATCCAACTAAGAAAGATGAGACTGCTCATAAGATAAACGCTCACAAAAGACATCAAAGGTAGGCATATTGAAACAAGCACCCAATCCATCCATGGTGGAGTAGAAAGCAGAGGCAAAAAATTGAAAATGAACCCGAAGCTTTGAAAGAATCAAGTGAATGCTCTTTGTGTCTGTCTTAATCTTGCCACATCCCTAAAGAACAGATTTGGTAGTCTTGAACTTGTTCAAAAATTCCTCAATGGTGGGAAAGGAATCAGGTGACAAGGAAACCAACTCTACCTCAATCTGTAATGCCTGAATCTCATTAACCCTCCCGAAGAGAGAATCAAACTTCAACCACATATTCCGAGGAGTGAGAAACTCATCAAGGTGAAACATAAGACTGTCAAAGACATGCAAAGAGAGAAAACCCATGGCCTCATCCATCTTGTTCCTGTGTTGAAGAAGCTCATAAGGATGCTGCAATACAACCTGAACCTCATCCAATCAAGACCACAACCCTCGTGCCCAGAGAAGCCTCATGATGCAGGGCTTCTAGGTGTGATAGTTGTGTGAATTCAACAACTCAAATGAAGGATCTACCATGAAAATAAAACTCTACACCTGCACTTGCTTGTTGGTTTTTTTTATTATGTGATCTTTCATAATAGACAGAAGATGTAGAAGGGTTTGTTTGTTTTGAGAGTTTTGGTGTTCTTTATTTCTGATATAAATGATAGAAAGCGAGAAAAAACACCCCCCCACAATAGATAAACCCAAACCCTAGTACATATTGATGAGAAGGAAGTAGTGCATAAGCAAAAAAACTTCAAACTGATATCTCATGTACCTGATGAAAATTCTGAGAAAATGGATTACATATCTAAATAGATCATGCTGAGATATTTCCAATGCCTATTCATTTTCGAAAAACGGAGTCCATTTGCCCATTCTACGGCCCTAGAAGTGCAGAAAAGAGTCTCAAATTTTACTAGAAAAAAGTATAGTCAAACAGAAGATTCAGAAAAAAACACAAGACTACGAGGTCTGGCTCGAAACCATCTTTCTGACGCCTATTCGTTTTCCAAAAACTGACTCCAGATGCTCAAGATATGACTAAAAAATGAACCCCCCCTAAAAAAGGCAAGAGGGTGGTGGTCTGGTAGAGGAGCCAGGAGGAGGTGGTCGGGCGGCGGTGCTGGCTGGGCTGGGTGGCGGCGGAGGTGGCTGGACGATGACGGTGGCAGGTGGCGGCGGAGGTGGCCGGAGGGCCTGTGGGGGTCGACAGACGACCAACGGGAGCGTCGATAGGGGTCGGCAAGGCCATGCCGGTGGGAGCCAAAGCCGGCAGGGGCCGATGGGGGCTAGATTGACAGGTCCAGTCAGCCGTATGGTGGCCAGACTGTCAGGTCTAGATCCCTACACAAACAATTCCCAAATTTTTTTTGAAACCCTTTGCCTTTTTTCGCCTTTTTTGTTTTTTTTGTGATTTGATTTTTTTTTTATGATTTAAAAAAAAAAAAAAAAAAATCGGCCTGCATGCCTTAAAAAGGCAAAAATATTTTTTTTTGAAATTTTTCTCTCCATTTGCGTGCCAGGGCCGTACGCCATGGTTTTGGAGAAAAACTTACCCCTAGATGCTCAAGAGTCAAAATTAGGCAAGTTTTATATGACTATAGGGGTTTTTGAGCCTTCTGAGCACGATGGTGATGTCCATTTAGGCCCAAAGTGCTCAGAAAAAGAGGCCTATCCCTAAGTACAAAAAAAAAACTTCCTAAAACCCCAGATCTACTTCGGATGCAAAATTCTCAAAACAAGAATAGATAGCTGCAGATTTGAAGCTCTGATACCATGTGAGAGTTGAGAAATACAACACCACAGGATCCTAAAGATCTTCTGCAAGCTGACTAATTTGTTACAAGGAGAAGCAAGGAAGCAAATAAATGAAAAACAAAGAACACATAAAATATGCTCAAAAAGATGAGAGCTCAATATTCACCAAAAGTGTAATGAGATAATGATACAAAGAAAAGAATTAACCTCAAATAGGTCAAGAAACCCTAAAAAGGGAAAACCCTAGGATTTCACACAATAATTAATAAAACAATTAATTATTATGCACCTAATGTTAGCTTAAGTGTAAAAAGAGATAATAGGGAACTTAAAGAATTAAACAAATATTG
The DNA here is from genome assembly GCF_030272615.1 of Cryptomeria japonica. Taxonomy (NCBI): domain Eukaryota; kingdom Viridiplantae; phylum Streptophyta; class Pinopsida; order Cupressales; family Cupressaceae; genus Cryptomeria; species Cryptomeria japonica. The sequence goes on from NC_081406.1 coordinate 131,714,681, forward strand.
TTTACTTAATCAAGTAAAGACCCGATTACTCTAACAAATGCGGCCCAAAACTGATACACAAATAAATACTTTACAAATATTCAAATAAATTGGCATAGATATTCTGCAAAAACCCCAAGTGAGTCTCCCACCCACTCTTCATGTTATCCAAAATTGTAATGAATGTATTGAATAATGAGGCATGAATCTCTAGATCTCTCAAGTCTGATGGTACAGGCTAAACCATTTCCTTCATACAATCCACTTTATTGCTCAACATGTTATCTATCCGGACAACAATCAAGTTCCGGAGCTCACCCACTCTCCTTAAAATTTTCTCATTATCAGCATGAAAACCAGAGATTTGATCATTTAAAGCTATCATTTGTCCTTCAATGCTCTTGGTTAGAGTTACATTGGGATCAAATGATTGTGAAATACTTACCAGTTTGTGCTGACAGTCATTTATTTGCTTATTAATATCAATAATGAAATTGGGAAAAATGAGACATGATTTGTATAGTTTACCGGCTTCTGACAACGTGTCAAAAAATGGTCTGCATGTTCTTATTCAATCTCACCCTATCATCCTCAATCATCTTAAAAAATATTTGCTTCCTAACTTCCTTAAATGTATCCAAAACCTTTTGAGTAGCTGTCTTCTCCAAAGAATCAAAATTGTTATTTACATTATTAATTAATTAAATCAATTTACTAGAGGGGTTGTCTTTTGAATCTAGCTATACATTTTTAGCCACCTTCTGCAAAACATCAATAGACATCAAAATTAAATTTTTATCCTAAGTTTTCGACTTCACCAGATCTTGGTTGGCTTGAGCTTGGACTGAAGCAACAAGCATAAGCTTCTCTATAATAGAAAGCTTGCCAAGGTCAACTAATCCATCAAGGTTGATCTGTGGAGAAATTCTTGTTACCAGAGGAGTGGAAATTGCTAGATCGGTTGTGCCTTTGCTTCTGTCCACTTTAACTAACTCGGCATCCTTCTGCTCACCCTTATCTCCAATATCAGTCTATACAGGGGTTGCAGTATTGTCGATCACCAGAGGATTGTCACTGGTCTCAGCATCAAGTGTGGTGTTACGTTGGTCTTCCACTTGATCCTCAAATTGAGTTTCAACCTCCTGACTTTCAGAATCACCTAGCTTATCTTACGATTGAGATGATTTGAAGGAATCCTTGTACAGAGGGTCAATCTAAATGATCTTCTTCCAAATTTACTTTATCTCCCTTCTGATCTCCTCAACATTGCCAATCATCAACCTGATTATTCTATTTTTGCTTCGGAATTCCTTTTTATTGGCTTCCTCAATCAATCATTAACTTCATCATGGGTTAGACATGTACAAATATTTACAAGTTCTATTTCTTTCATCTCTCTATCCATTTTATTTGCATTCATCCTTCTAGCATCAATAATATTGTACAGGTCCTTAGGAATGGACTTCTCTGACTCAATCAATGTCTTACTAAAATTATGTAAATACAATACTACAACTTCCTTACTTTTCTTTAGTCACCATCATCAAAATTTTCAAAATTTGCTTGAAGATTTTTCAAGTTACCATCCACAAGTATCTCATCAATCAATTGGTCTGTTATTAGTGGAGGAATTATTGTATACTTACCTTCAATATTGTCAGAATCTAGATCTTTTTCTAATTCACTCTTCACTGGTTTGCTTCTTTGGGGTCTTCCAGAGGGAGCATGATCAGATTTTGTCCTCTTGCTAGGTTGCTCTCCACCAGATTGAATCTTCCTCACCTATCTAACAAATCAACCCTTTTTCTTTTCTCTAGCTGCATCTTCCTCAGACTCAATCTTTGAGGCAACCAGAGAAACTACAACATAATTCCTTTTAAGTTTTTCTTTTTTCTTCAACACACCTTTTTTCGGATGGGGTAGGATTTGCAGGTTATGCCATTAGAGTGGGGGCGGACTTGGTTGCTTCCTTTTGTGCATTTTTCTCTCTGGCCTGCATTACCTCCTCCTTGGTGAAGCCCATTTGAGTAGCTACTTCTTCTACCATCTTGGTCACCTTTCTCTTCTGGGCAGGGGTAATAAACTGTTGGTGTAAGCTAAGATCTTTATCCTTGAAAGCCCCAAATCTCCCTTCCTTGGGATCAACCAGTTGACTCTAGAGATGTTGTGCATAAGCTTCAAGAGTAATCAAGTCAACTTCATACCCCATGGGTATCATCCAAACAATCTGAGGCTCCAATTCTTTCATTAAACATTGATCCTTGTCAACCATGAAGCAAATGGGTTGCTCATACTTCTCTACCACCTCTTTAGGATTTATTTCCCTATTTTTCATTGAGTCTTGAAAGGTTTTGAAGTATCCCCAGAGGGCATATATCCTCATAGTAGTATCACCTACTACCCATATACCTTCCTTAATCTACATGGTTACTGATCTGTCACAGTCCCATTGGACCTTACCATTGATACCAAGTATCTCTTGCAAAAAGTATAATGTTTGGCAAATAATGAGTGTCCCATACTTGAATGTATTCTTTTTGTGATTCTTTATTTTCTTCAAATTACTTAATAACTCATTCAAAAGTGTTGTGCATAGGTCATACTGTAGAAGTTGAGAAAGCCAACTTCACAGACCCCGAAGATCACCTGCATGCAAATAACCTGTCACAGAAAGAAGAGATGGAGACAAACAAGCAAGGGTGCTCTGAAAGCTGAAAAATGTATTCATCCAAGAGAGAGACAAATTACAATGATGAATCCTTATAAAAGGATATTGTGCAACCCTAAAAGAAACCCTAATAGGTAGACATTTAATAATTAATATAATTATTAAATGTCACAAATACAAACTAAAGTGAAATCTTAAGAGAGGAATAAAGGTAATTTAATCAACATGATTAAATTAAAACCTTTACTCTAACACCCCCCCTTAAGATGAGCAAAAGTGCAGTTACAAACATGTGCAAGAAAGCAAAGGTAACTACAATGGAAGAAAGTAAACTTGGGTCCCGACAACAAGGCCTGATTAGGTACCCAATTACAACCAAATTTCTGTAAAGTGGAGAAATAGAGAAAACCACATGGGAACAAAACTCTACTCCAAAAAGAGATGGAAGAACACCACTGAAGCATGAAGAACATGCAAACTCTGTCAAAGAATAACTGCTGATCTAAAGAACATCCACTGAACTAGAACATGACCAGGTAGAGAAGACTGTAATCTGCATGAGTGCCCTCAAATGACACTACTCAAATCAGGAGGCAAACAAGGAAAAACAACTGAAATAGAAGATACAGATGGCATGAGAAACCAAAGCCTGAAGAGTTGATCAATCGAATCACGGAAGCATTAGAACCAACAGGATAAACCTCCCCATAATGCGGAAGTGGGAGAGGGACAGGAACACTGAAAAGGACAGCCAAAAACAATTGCATGATGAAGAACCAAGAACATCAAAGGTACTGAAACATAGCATCATGAGGTGAATGTCATGGAAGGAACACTCACTTGACAAAGGAAGATGGCAAACAAAGGCAAACATCAACCCCCTCATGGCACTTGATATGCAAGATTCCAAGTAAACAATGCATTATGACACTTTATCTCAGTGCGTTTACATAATTACAAGCTACAATGATAAGAAGACTGGAAATAGAAACGAGAATCAAAGCAGAGACATCCTACTCAGAAAAGAGATCCCAGGACCTGAAACAACCACGATATCCACCAAAGTGCTGAAAAGAAAAAAACTGAATAAAATATGCATGGAGTAGAATGTGGAAAAAAAAACTCATATTTCTGGAAAGTACATAGAACACGCTTTCCGAAAATATAAATTTTTCGAAAAACGGAGGTCGGATGCTCATTCTACGTCTCCTGGAATGCAAAAAATTTGTTCTGACTTTGACTGGCAAAAAACACTACAAAACGGAAAAATCAAAGAAAAAGACCTGCATCAATTAGATCGGGCTCGAAACCAGCTTTCCAACGCCTATTCGTTTTCAAAAAACGGAGATCGGACGCCCAAGTTATGCCCGATTTTGTAAAACAGCTCCAAAAGAGCCCAGATAGGCCCTTATAGCCCTCAAGGGCTAAAAAAAAATAAGCCCCTGGTCTGCTGGGTGACTAGGGGCTAGCTCAGAGGCAGCGGTGTGGGGGCGGTGTAGGGGCAGCGCGCAAGCGGCAGGTGGCGCACGGGCTTCGGGCGGGCGGATGGCAGCGCGCAAGCGGCAGGTGGCGCGCGGGCGGTGCGTGGGCGGGTTACTGCCGGCGGCGGTGGCCGCCGGGCTGCGCACCAGTGGCGCGCAATGATAATATACTGGCTGCGCCTCCTGAAAAACAAAAAACCACGGTTTTTTATATTTTTTTTTGATTTTTTTGAATTTTCCCGTTTCGAACTGCGTGCCCTAGGGCCGTACGGCCTTGGGGCAAAATTTTTTTGCCTTCTGGAGCAACTGTGTCCAAATCGGATGAATTTTATATGGAAATAGGGGTTTTTGGGTGCTACGAGCTCAACGGTGAGGTCCGTTTGGGCCCAAAGTGCACCGAAAAAAAATACCCCCTATTCCAAAATAAAAAACAGAAGACAAACACAGATCTGATGCAACCAAAACCGGAAAATCAGATCTAACCCTCGTAGCTCCAAATTATTCAGAAGACGAACAGGAAGCAGCAGGTCTGGAGCTCTGATACCATGTAGAAGTTGAGAAAGCCAACTTCACAGACCCCGAAGATCACCTGCATGCAAATAACCTGTCACAGAAAGAAGAGATGGAGACAAACAAGCAAGGGTGCTCTGAAAGCTGAAAAATGTATTCATCCAAGAGAGAGATAAATTACAATGATGAATCCTTATAAAAGGATATTGTGCAACCCTAAAAGAAACCCTAATAGGTAGACATTTAATAATTAATATAATTATTAAATGTCACAAATGCAAACTAAAGTGAAATCTTAAGAGAGGAATAAAGGTAATTTAATCAATATGATTAAATTAAAACCTTTACTCTAACACATACCTCTTATCCTCTTTAAGCATCTCATATTCAATGTATATTGCAGTACTGGAGATGGAGTTCTACCAATTGGACTAGTAGACCTTATAACCCACCACCATAGAAGTGAACTTTACATCATTCTCCAAAATATCATTCATAGTCATGGCTCTTCTATCAAACTTTGATCCAGTTGCAGAAATAACAGTGTCATTTGATACCTTCCTCAGGCTAGGCACCACATAAGTTTGCACCAAACCAATTACAACATGGATCACTTGCTTAGTGATCTAATGGGGCTTATCCAACCATATGAATTCATCATGCACGCGGCTTAAAATGTAGCGAATCCATTCTGCCTCATCAAACAATGGGAAGTGAAAGAACTACGAGAAACCCTTGTCCCGCAATACCTTATATTTAGGTTTGAGATTACCCAAACTGTCGATCAAATGCTTGTTATAAAGATCCAACATATCAGCATTCTCAAGCTCCTCAAGGTCGCAGTGAATATAAGCCTTGATGTCCTCATTGTGCAGCACACCGCAGGGCACAGATGAAAATGCACCTACCGAGTCATCCTCGACCAATTTGAATGGATGTTTCTTAAAAATAGGATGAGCCTTATCCTTGATCTCAACTACCAAAGGAGTCACAACACCAGAAACCGAAGCCATTTGAATTGTAGGGTTTGCAAACACTGGAAAACTGAATAGATAAGTACCTCGCTTCACAACCGGATGAAAGAAATCACTTAGTAGGTCACTAAAATCATTGTTAAGATCACCAAGTTACTTTCTCTCGCTCTTCTCTTACTCGCTTGATCGCATTGTGCCAAATGAAGGCTTCAAATGCACTTTTATCCTTCGAAAAACCTAATTTTCCACTGCAATAAATGCAGCAACCGGTTGATATAGTCTTCATGAAATTTTATACCGTAGCACAAGATCCTTTAGAAATTTTCAGATATCATCTCCACATATGATTTACTCCTTCTGCAACCTTTCAGAATCGATTGTAGACCACCGAAGAGGGGGTTCTTAAAATTTTCATGAAAAATTCCCCCTAAGGCATAAAGCCCTAGTTACCAGATGAAGATCCTACAGTGGATTCAAGAATAGATCCATTATCAGCTTTGGATTCATCCTTTCTCACCCACATCTTCTCATGATTCTCTCTGATCTCTTCTACTTTCTCTTTCCCCTTCTCATTTAATTTGTTCTTATCTACCAGAGCTCTGTTCTTGCTTCTGCAGTACTTTGCAATGTGATCGTTTTTGTTGCATGCTTCGCAAACAATATTATTCTTCATAGATCTAAAGTTCATCTGATTTTGTCTCATCCTACATTATTTAGAGATATGTCCAAACATTCCACAGGTATAGCATCTTTTGTTTTGAATGTTATTCATCACAGCTCTACACACATTTGACTTGTGTCCAAAATTATTGCATATAAAACAGTGACCAGTAAAGGTAGAAATATTGTTCACATTGTTCATCATATTGTTATTGTTCATCATTCCATTATTCATCTTACTTCTACACTGACTTTCCATATGACCAAATTTGTTGCAAGTAAAACATCTACCATGAAATTTATGAGAATTAGACTATCTTACTGGAGGATTCTTGCTTTTCTTCTGATCAGGTTCAACATTGCCTTGTCCAAATCCAGAGGATTCACCTTTCTCAAACCCTAGGCCTCGCATATCCTTTCCATCTCTCTGACTTTCTAGCAACTCATCAAGTCTTGTTGAACTAGCTTTGAATTTGTCTTTGTATTCATTGGTAGAAGCAAGTTCATCCCTCGGGATAACAACCTGTCTTTCAAGTTCTTGACCATTGTTCCTTGATTGTGTCAACTTAAGCTTCAACTGATCATTCTCATAGGTAAGCCTGAAGCATTCATCATCTCTTTCCTTCAATGATTGTGCCATATTTTCTTCATTCTTCTTTTGATCCTCAATCTCCTTAGTCTCATCACAATGTATTGCATCTCATTCTTCAAAGCAACATGCACTCTCTCAAGCTTGTTAACCTCATCAGCTTTGTCCTAGTATTCCATGATCTAATCTTCTTTATTCTTCAACTTGTCCATTAGTTCCTTCCTCTTTTCTACAAATAATTTCTTGATCCTTCAATTCACTAATGAATTCATCAACAACTTTCAGATTCTTCTTCAAGGTACATACCTCACTTCTAGCAGCATCAAGATCTTCAAGTGCCACATTGAGTTGTCTCTGAAAACCAAAATCCATTGAATCAATCACCCAGATCTTCCCTAAGCAGTTCAGCTTCCTCAAATGAACGAGGCTCTAATACCAATTGTTAGAATCAAAGATCACTAAGAGGGGGGTAAATCAGTGATTTACTGGAAGTTAAAACCACAAACGTATTCTCTATCCACCGGTTAACAAAACATAACAGATATGAACATAAACATGCAAGAACAAAAGCACAAATCCACAACACAGGAATTTTTACGTGGAAACCCGGAAAGGGAAAAACCATAGTGGGAATGGAACCCACAATATTTATATACTATGGCTAGGAGTACATAAATATTACATAGATGGGGAATGCACTTGCATTCAGGCTCACTGTCTAGAGCTCACTACTCAATAAAGTTGCCTGGAGGGCTACAACCCTCAAGGAAGTCTCACTGGCTTACAATTTGTTTACAATGTTTAAATACAATGAAATGAACTCTTAGAAAGCATCTGAAAATGCAAAATGAGTTTTGGTTAGGCTCTTAATTTCTGACTATCTCTGCTCTGCTAAATACTCTGTTCTGGTCTCGGCCAGCTATTGGTTGATCTGAAACCAAAATGCGCAAGTGAAACTGCGCTCAATCACACCAAAACTGATCACCACACACAACACACTGAAAATAAACCACCAAATTGTTCTTATATATACAGTATTACCACAAAAACAATCTTCTTCATGTCGGCTTCAAGAGATGTAATGTGTAGACCAAGTCGACATCAATCTTGAATAACCCATAGCACCGGACCAAAACATTATAACCCATAGCACTAGAATAATGGGCCATTAAAAGCCATGAGGAAGAAATAGTTTCTTAGTGTCTTTGAATATATTTTGTTGTTTTTTAATTTCAAAACTATATATGGTATAGCCTGGTTTGAAAATTTTTAGTTGTATATGGCTTCTTGCCTAGTCGAGTTAATTTTTGGCATAATAGTGAACTATGGGTGGCTTGGTTTTTGTTGGTTAGGTGTGGTTATATAATATACATGGGGTTTGTAGTTGCAGGGTATGGGGGTTTATGTTTCTTTTTGAAAGAATGGACATGGATAATGCAATATTGTTTTTATACTATTAATACTAAACTCAATATAATCGACCAAAAAAAGAAAACAAATTCTTTTGTGCAATCAATATAGAATGCTCATGTAGTGCTGAGTAAATTATCCTTGCTTGGTCTTTCTTTGTGACAGGTGGTGTTCTTGCATATGATTCTTGGCTTGTGAGGTTTAATTATTAAATTCTACATGGCATGAGAGCTCAAACTTTTCTCTTACTTGGTATCACAGTAGATATGCTAAGTTCTTGTCTGTATTTTTGGGGGACCCAACCTTGAGAGATTTTTTTTGTCACCGCATTCACAATGTCCTAAAACCTCAAGATTGGTTGTTGCTTCATAAAAAATTGAGTACTTGAAGTTTTGGGTCAATTTGGCTAAGAGCACAAAAATTGCTACAAAATTTGAGGGTCAATAGAAATTCTAGGCACCTTGGACCAAAATGAACGTCACCATTGCACTCTGAATGCCCAAAAAACCTAGGATCTCCTTTCAAATTTTTGAAATATGAGCTAGGCAAAATTAGGGAAAACAAAATTGGAGGGCATGTTGTTCAAGGTCAATACTACCATATGAATCTGTACATTCATATAGACCAACATGCAATACCTATCTTGCATCAACCATCACACAAAAAAAATAGGTTTTTTTAAAATTAAAAAAAAAAATCTATAAATTTTTTGTGGAAATAAAAAATAATTGCAATTCAAATCCATACCTGTAGAAGTATACTCGATTGCACATGGAGGAGGTGTGATGTCAACAACCTTTCTTTGGTGCTTTTCTCAAATTTGGCAATGGCCTCTAAATTTAACGATCCCATATTTTAGCATCAAATAGAATATTTTGTCCAAAAAAAGACTAACACTTAAATTTTTTGGCAGTAGGAAATATTTTGGAAATATTTCATTTTTGAACCTAATTAGTTTTTTAACCCGCTTGTGATTTTTTGGCCATAACTTGGTCATACAAAGTTGAAATCATGCAAACAAGATATTATCAAAAAGATAGTTTTAGCACCAATCCAGTAGTATTTGTATTTTTTTTCCATATTTTGCTCCATTTTTTGGTAGCAGGCTTGTGAAGTCAGATCTTCAATTTCATGCTTCTGGGGCCATATCTTGCATATTTGGACTTCGTTTTTCACAAATGAGTAGGCATTGGAAATTTGGTGGAGTCCTCTATGCAAATATTAGGCTTACTATTGATAGATATTCACCAAGTACTCAAAGATATTATAAGAACTCATTTTTTGGGTTCTTTCCTTGGAAAATGTGCAAATCTAGTTTCTATTTGTATTGAGGATTCATGATTTTGCAATTACTCTGGATATTATCTTGAGTGAATCATGTATAAGGACTGTAGATGTAAATATTGTGGGAGTAATCAATATAGGCATGAATATGTCCTAATTTCTCACATAATGCTTCTCAGCTCTTACTTGAGAGCGCATTTGGTCCATCATATAATACCACTTCAAAATCTCAAGTTGCTCCTTCTCCACTTGTAGAGATAATTTTTATACCTTTATTGATTGAGACTTGTATTCCTGTTAAACAAGGTAATTCATCTCTTGTTGATTAATTATTGAGTACTACCAATGAGTCATTGCAATAGGTATTGATTTATCTTATTTATTGGGATTCCTATTTGACAAACATTGCTTCATTGTTTGTGGAGTCTCACATTTAATATTTAGAGGACACATTTGAGGGTTTATCTCTTATAATTGATGATAGTCATAGAACAACTATTGTCACATAATGTTTGTTTGTGGAACTTGTTCAAAATTAGTTTCCATTTGTTCCTTATTTGTTACCTTCTATTGTGATTGGGCATGTACCTGATTTATTTGTGTCATCTTTATCATCCAAGGACTTGGTGACGCATGAACAATTTTTAAAGACATCATCAAACATTTGGATTCCACTTCCTACTAATTTTGATCCAAAACGAGAAGAATTCTTGCATTTTTACTTGGTTTATCTTCATCCTAAGAGGAAATATGTTGTTTGTAGGTGTGAGAATTTACCTATAACAATCCAAGATCTAGAGGCCAATGAAAAACACAAGAATAAGAGAGAAATAATATGTGACAAGAACAAACTATATTCTCATTAATGATGCAATAAGATGGATTACGATCAACTAGATTGGATTGGATTAGATTACAATGTAGATGAACCTACTTATAAAGGCAAGGCCATGAGAGCACACAATCATGACATGTGGCCCAATGATATACATGGGTAAGTGAGGTAGGTACATAGAGAAATATTCAAAATTTCCATAAGAGTTGGATCAGCCATTGAAGGTGGAATGTAACAACAAGATAAGACCACAAAAGATGGAATTTCTCCTACAAGAAACTTCCATATGCACATTTCCCTAAGTGTCTCATATGCAAACTGCTATGAGATGCATTATCCTAAGTCAACTTAAGTAGAGTGTAATTATGAGACATAATTTACACCAACACCCCCTTAAGTGCAACTTAGGGGAATGTAGACTCAAGCTAACAATGCAATATGGGTCACAGTTACTAGGCCATGTTAGGTACCCATGTACACAATGCAATCTCTCACAAACAAAGAAAGAGAGAAAAACCCAATGGGAAACCACCCCCCCCCCCCAAAAAAAAAAGAAAAAAGAAAAAGAGAGATGAAATCACACAATGCTCTCAATGAAGAATGAGAATAACAAAATCTCATGTGAGGAAAAAGTCCCCCCATAAGAGAGAAGAAGAGAGACAATGAAGCCCCCCCCAATGTAGAATCTCTTGCAAGGATGGTCCAATTATGTTGACCGAAATTCCTCCCCATTAGGAAGAAATAGAGCCAATGTTGCACCAAGAATGTCAAAGTGTGACAAAACCAAGTACCAATGTCGATGAAGGATGACTGATGAATCACTCAATACAATAAAATGAAGATCGGGCATGGAGATAACCTGCTTGAGCATCAATTGAATACTCGTCAATGGCATATTGGTACAATTTTAGTCTCACTGGAGCCATGCACAAACTGGTACAATCTAAGTCTCAGTTGGAGCCATGCACCAAGTCTCACAAGATATTCCCTAATCTACGAAGTACAAGAGGATCACATCAGATATATCATCAATGACATAGTACAAAAAGGTGTGGCACTTTATTTTAGTGCATTACAACATAGCTCATGCAAGAGAATACAACATAATAATACAAATCTAGAACATGAAGATGATGCCACCAAAAAGATTCCCTCTAGAATACTACAAATGTAGATGCCTTTGATTGGGATGTCACCAAGAAAAATGTAAGAGAAAACTAACCCCAAACACCCCCCCCACCTTGGTTGTTGGTTGGAGAACGTTGCAAGACTAGTATGGTAGACAAGAAAAAAAATTGTTTCCAATTTTCCTTATTTCTGAAAATTTAATTTTTTTTAATAAAAACCTTAGTTAGAAACCCCATAAATTTTTTATTAAAACCAATAAAGAAAAATTGATTTTTTTTCGACAAAAAACTCCATTTAGAAAAACAAAGTAAAAAATACAAACTTTTTTTTTTAATTTTTGAGATTAAAAAAATTAATAAGGAAAAAATATTTAAAACTTTTATTAAAAAAATATTATTAAAAATATTTTAATTTAAAATGAATTTTTTTTAAAAATGTTTACCCCCTATGGGGGTCGCGAGTACACCTACCACCGCAAGTGGTCTACGGGCCCAACACCCACCACCCCCCCAAAAAATCCCTATTCTAATTTTTAATAAAAGCAATTTTAATTTAAGTTTTTTTCAAAAAAAAAATTGAAAAATAATAAATTAAAAAATCATACCTGTATTTGTCAGTGCATTGCGTCCGTAGAACAAACCAAGGAGGGCAATTTTTTTACACGGGGTGACGATGGCAAATTTTGGTGAATGAACATGCAATCCTGAGGTTTTTGGGCATTTTAAACATGATGGTGATGTCCGATTTGACCCAAAGTGCTCAAAAATTGCAAATTGCTCTCGGGTCAGATAACCACCTCTACCTTCAAAGGCCTCTAGATTTGGCCTCTAGTGTCTGATTTGGATGAAACAAAAGGATATTCTAACTTTATTGAACCTCCCCAATCCAATGGTAACCTTATATTTGACCTAGCAAGCTCCAATAATTACTTGCAATAGAAAGATCCAAAATACAAAACCCCAAATTGCATCAAATTTCTCTCAATTGGCAAACCAATGGCACTCTAATAGCTTTGATACCATGTGATAATTTTCCTATAACAATCCAAGATCTAGAGGCCAATGAAAACCGCAAGAATAAGAGAGAAATAATATGTGACAAGAACAAATCGTATTCTCATTAATGATGCAATAAGATGAATTACAATCAACTAGATTGGATTGGATTACAATGTATATGAACTTGCTTATAAAGGCAAGACCATGGAATCACATAGTCATGACATGTCGCCCAATGAGATACAAGGGTGGGTTAGGGTAGGTAGGAGAAATAATAAAATATTCCGCAAGAGGTAGATCACCCATCGAAGGTGGAATGCAACAACGAGATAAGACCATAGAATGTGGAATATCTCCTACAAGCAACTTCCCTATGCACACTTCCCTAAGTGTCTCATATGCAAACTACTATGAGATGCATTACCCTAAGTCAATTTAAGTAGAGTGTAATTATGAGACATAATTTACACCAACAATAGGCATTGGACTATGTTTTGTCTCCAAGCACTGACGATTTATGTAGGATGTTATACATTATGGGGGGCTATGTAGTCTCTCTCTTTTTTTCCTATGGAGGAATGTTTGATTACATATACATGATGCATGTAGTCCTTGATGGGTATCATTGAATCCTCTATGCATCATCATTTCTTGTTTATTTTCTCTCTTTTGGAGAGGAGTTTTCCCCAATTGAGTTTTTCTTCATTTATCCATTTGTGATAATTGCATTAGTTTGTACATGTTTACCTAATTAGGCTTTTGTTATCAAGACCCATTCATGTTTCCATTTTGCATTCATCTTTACCATTTTAGATACTCTCTAAGTTAAACTTAACAGGATGTTGGAATAATTAGGACAATATCTAATTATTAATTAATTAGGTCATTTAATTACTTAATTAACTTAAACTAAATTTAGGAGGTTTTCCTTTTATTTAATTAGGCTAATAAGAGCTTAAGTTGGGCCTATTAATGGTTTGGCTTGGGATAATCAGGGAGTCAAGAATAAATAGGAAGTTGAATGGATAAAACCTGAAAAAGGTTGGATAAAAGTAAGTTTTGATGAAGCATCAAAAGGAGATCTAGGACCATTAGATGTAGGGTGTGTTGCATGAGATTGGAACAAGAATATAATAGCCATGGGGGAAAAAAATTTAGTTAAGGGATGAATAATGAGGCCAAGTGTCAGGCCAATCTCTTGGTTCTTAAAATGACAAATAAAATAGCAGTCAAACAACTTCACCTAGAGGGAGATTATCTACTTGTTGTGAATGCGCTCATCAAAGGAGAGGCAGTAGCTTGAAGGCCTAATAAATTTATTATTTTAATTAGGAGTTATTTGCAATCCTTCAAAAAAATTAAAATTACGCACACCCCTAGGGGTGGCAACTATGTGGAAAATTTGTTGTCAAAGCAAGTGATTACATTTAATGATGGGCAAGAGGATGAAAGGCTGGATGATTTTTAAGATCTCGATCTTGATTTTTAAGGAGATCATATGCCACCAACCTTGATGCCATTATGGAAAGTAATGCACAATATGGGGGTAGGGGCTGGTTTTTAATTTGTTGTTTGCCATCTCAGGCTCTGTGTTAAACCTTTTAGAACGGTGCAAGTGTGAGTGAAGATGGGTGGCATGAAAACAATAGGGATGGAGGCAAATTTCACCATAATTATTACTAAGCAATAATAAGAATTCCTTCGCCAGGTGATGGAGAAAAGGATGAGGAGCATGCTTAATTTTGATGAGCCAATTTTTGTGCAAGATAATGGATATATTATTAGGAGAGGATTTTATGAGAGTCGAGCACTATTATTCTACCAACATTGGCATTGCCTCCTTGGTGATGGTACGAGGTTCATAATTGGATGAAAAGGAGGAAGTCCTCTAGGTAATGGAGAAATCTATTAAACAGGACTAGTAGTATGGCATGGAATATCTTCTTGCTATGGGTTAACTAGGAGTAAACTTATTGGGTGAGAAGGGGAGTGAATGAAAGTGGGAGAGCTTGAGCCCCCACTTTAACCTTTCATCCATTGGAGTGCTATGATGGACAAGAAGGAACAATGTGCTAAAGTGCAAATTGGATGGAGTGCCTTCAAGGGTTTTCTAAGTGAGAAGGAAGTAGAGCAGGGGCTCCTATGTGGGAGTAGTAAAAAAAACATAGTAAATGACAAATTTCTTTTGATCCAAATGATTATTGAGTTAATGGTCCTCTAGAGTCGAAGAACAATCAAATATAATTTGTTTATAATTGTTCTAATTTTGGAGCAGAATTTTGTGAATACCTTGTAAAGTTTGGTAATTCAATATATGTTGGGGTCTGTCAAGTTGTTTTAGGGTTTTATCATCTGTTATATAGAGTATTTAGGTATTTCTAGTATGGTGGGTAGTTTGTAGGGTTGTTATGATAAGTCAAAAAATGGATTTTTTTGAAATTATAATGTTTAATGTCTTATACTAGGTTGGAGGGTCAAACAGGGTAGCCATGGTGGCTATGATGAATGGGGTTTTCAGAGTAGTTAGTGATTTTTAGATTTTAGATATATAATATTTTCTTTATAATTGATAAAATATAAAACTCTATTAGCAATAAAAAAATTAAAAACTTAAGTTGTCTCATTCATTATGATTGTGACACTTGGTGCTCGCTAGTTTACTCTTGCATTAAGGTTTTACATCTAGGGTTTCATTCATCCTTTTATAAGGATTCATTTATTATAACGTATTCTTTTATGCAATCAATACAAAATTCTCAAATTGTGTTGAGAAAACCATCCTTGATAAACAACTTTTGGATTTGATTGTGTGCAAGTTTTTTAATCAACATTTCAGATCACACTTCATGATCCATCATCAGGATGAATGCAAGATCAAGGAGATTGAAAATCCAGAAGCTATTTATCATGATCATGGATTATGAAAATCTAATAAAATTATCCTTGTTTGTGTGATGGTGGGAAAATGATGAATGATAGATCAATAGGAAAACTAACCCTTTCCCTCAAAGAGAGATGAGAGTTCCACTATTGATTATCCTTCAAACACTTTTCACCATTACATTAGGGACATAAGGGGTAATTCACTAGATCCAATCTCCACACAAAGATGATAGATTGAATTCTGAATGAATTAAGGATGTTGTGATGATCCCCTTATTCCCTTTTGTTTGATTTGAAATGGGAATTGATTGAATTATGTAGTGACAAAGAATCTATTTTAACGAGATCTGAATATGGGATGAATCTGTGCACCTAGATTTGGCAGTAAAATGTTGAAACGAAGTCACCCTGCAAATTTTACGAAAAGTTGTCCGGACTGTGGTGAGAATGTACACGGTCCTCCGAAAAATCCGCGAAATGAAAATGGTTTTTCCGCCTCTGCAAATGAAGCCTGAATATGAAAGTACAGGTGCGCACCTACAACCTACACACAGAAAAGAGAGGGAAATGTGTTGGGATTGGGGGTTTGCCTTTAGGTCAAACCCCAATTTTGGAATTAACCAAGTAATGAAAGAAAGTACTTGCAAGTAGATGTAAATGAAAGACTGAATTGTAAATCACCTCAAGAGAGGTTGTAGTAGCAATGTTGATAGAAATGCTTGTATGGAATTATATGTTGGAATCAATCTCCTCTTCAATGGTTGAATCCTTGACTTGAATGCAACACCTATCCTTGAAGGGAGACTTGAGAATGCTTAATGCTAGAAAAGAATGCTTGAATGCTTGATCACTTGAACACATCCAATTTCTTGAACTTATGCAAATGAGAGGATGAATGCCCCTCAAATTTATGTTTCAAGGATTTAATTTTCATCATACACTGACATTGAGGAGATTTCCCGCTCACTACACAACCCACAATGCTTGCACTAGAAAGGTCCTGCCCCAAAATAGGGTAGGGACAGGGGTGCCATGCCCCTGTCCTGGGAGGATAAGGCTGCCACACCCCTGTCCAAGGGGGGACACGGGTGCCACACCCGTGTCCTACCCCTTTCTCCAAGGTAGAGTGTGGACATAGTGATGCAGAGGCCAAGGAAGAAGCAATTTTGACAAGCCAAACACTCTCTGGTCTCCGATCAAGCTAGAGGATTCGAGTTCGCATGCGTGAGGACCCTAATGTAGTCGTTAATTACTAGGGTCACAATTTTATGACACTACAATTTGATCTTTCTTTGTGACATATGGTGTGCTTGTAGATGATTCTTGGCTTGTGAGGTTGAATCATCAAATTCTATAGACAACACAACCATTGATAGACTCATTTCATCTTTGGTCACGTTTAATTAAATGACTCACAATAGGTTTCAAATCATTATTATCTCAAAAGCATTAGAATAAATTTATAACTAGCTCATCAAAAGAGTTGATAGATTTGGGAAGCGAGGTATAAAATCATTGAGTAACATATTCCCTTAAAGTTCTTAAAAATAATTTTACAGTACACGATAAGGATGCTCTGATACCATTTTATATTAGAAGCATATGACATTGAAGATCATAATGAAAATGAAGACAATAATGGAAGCATATGACATTGAATCTCATAATAAAAATGAAGACAACAAATTTATTCTTATTGATGAATATGATTTCTTACAATATTTCAAGATAACAAATGACAACTAGGTTTTTTATTAGCAAGATCACACAAGGCGCAAGCTAAGAGCATACGTTTGATTGAATATAAAAGACTTATAAGCTCTTCCAAGACTTAAGAGAAGACTAGAATCTTTAGGACTCCAGACTCAATCAAGTTGATGCCTAAACACGTGATCTAGGACTCGATCTCTAAACATTTGATTCATAAACACTTGTTTATTGTTTTATTTTAAACTATTTTATTTGAGCAAAGTTCCAAAATTCATCATTAGGAGGATTATTGCAAAAAAAAAAGATTGCAAGTAGAGTTAAATGCAAAATCATTTGCAAAAATAACAAGAAAACATTGCTTTTGTAATTTATTAGTATTAAAATTTTCAATTCTACAAATCTGATTAGGCACTAAACTCTATTCTTTGAAAATTATGTAATCTTTAGCCCATTGACCTAATTTACAAGGAAGAGAATTCAAATAAAACCTTTTACTTGCTTCTTCACTTTGCAATCTTACAACAAAGATATATATTTCTCAAAACCCAATTTATACTTATAAATTAAACCTAAATATTTTAACCTCAAATCTATAAAATATCATAGCGGTTATTTTGACTATGTTTTTTCTTGCCATTCGATGTCCCCTTTTCTAAAAAAATGCAAATTCAAGAGCAATGTTACCCCATCATTATTTCTTGTTGTTTAATTGGAGTTATAACATTGGGGAAATGGTTTGATTTAATATTTAATATTGTCCTAATGCGAATCTTATTATCTTGGGCAATTAACAATTTATTTTCTTAAAAAAGGTGTTGGAATGTGAAACATTTTTTTGCATTAATTTCAACATGGATTTTGCTACAAATGTTTCAAAAATAAATAATTCTATGAAAGGAGGTAAATATTTTTGGTTAGGAGAAAAAATTCATTGTTTTCATGATTGAATGTGGAAGAAAAATATAGATGAAATGAAGACAATTAGGGTTTCACTTGTTTGTGAAGAATACAAGTTGAATAAAGATGCGTTGAGCCATACACTATCTTTAAAACTTTTGGCTAGTGAATCAACTAATAAAAATGCACTTGAGGAGATTACTTTGGATTTATTTAAGTCTAAAATTTTGGATCACAAAATGGTGATGTTAAAGATATCTCAACAATTCATTTTTATCCCAAAGAGTGAGAATTATGTTCATATCCCAAAAAGTGAATATATTTCATATTTTTTCCTTCCCATGTCACTACAAAGTTCTTGTAATCACAAAAAAAACATGTAAAGTTTGGTGATAGAATATTGGATACAAATTTTAGCAAAGGGCTTATAGATTTGTTGCTTCAAGTTCAAGATTAATCATGCATATGGGATCATGGTGATTTAACTAGAGAATACAGAAAAATCTATTAAGAAGCAAATTAAGGCTAAAATTCTTGATGGGTCCAATTTCAAGATTGCAATAGTATTTTTTGTTTTAAAATATTTGACTTGCAACAATATTATAATAAGAAGTGCAAGTATGGTGGCAAATGCACTTTCCATTTGGCGCAACCATTGAGGAAGATAAACATAGCAAGAATAAGGCATGTCATGATTTCTATGTTGTGAAAATTGGTATGATTATGGATGTAGGATGGTTACATTCCCTTGGAGAGTTATTGTAGATTTTTAAATCCAAGGAGTTTAGGTTTACACTTGGAAGGGAATATGTTACGTTTGAAGGTGATTTGATGGAAACTTTGAAGATGGTCATGGATAAGAGCTCTTCTTTCATGGGACGATATTCTTAGATATTAGGTTGCTTAGTTTTGAATAGCATGCAAACCATTTTGGGTTTTGGTAAGAAATATAATCTTCATTTTGATATTCAAATACTTCCAAATCAACAAATAATGATATTCAATAATATGTCACAAGGTTCACTATCAAATGAAATATTCCAACATCTAACAAATGGAGAATTCAAACATGTCATAGAATCAAAATTTGGTTCTAAGCACATCTTTATCACTCCTTATATCTCAAAGATTAATTTGAGATCAAGCTACCATCAAATCTTTGTTTGTGAGGAATATGTGCAAAAAATAAAATTTAGATGTATCTGACACATGTTGAGTTCTTGGTCATGCCATCCAAATTCAATACTATACCAACTACTTTTGAATTCAAGGAGATATTTTTAGTTCTTACTTGGCTGCCCATCAATTCTACATTAGTCAAATTGATGATTATTACAAAAAAAAATTCCATTTTTATAATTGTTACATCATTTGTATATTGTTGATTATGATTAAAAAATTATTTTTTTGGTCGGTAATATCTGTATTTTTATTGATAATAAAGCATGAGATACATATCAATTTTACAAAGTTTCAAAAAGCCTGAGATTTACAGGTGATCCCTACCAGAACCCTACCACCAACACCCCCTTTATCCATCTGAATAGACCTTCAACCAATTGGTTTTAAAAAAAAAATTCCAACACCTACACCATATCAAAGGGTTTGATACAAAAAAGACAAAATTGAAACCCAAATCTACTATCGCATACCAGAGTTACATACTTCCCAAACCAAACACAAGAAACTACACCACATACTGCATTATTAACATATATACCATTTAAAATAAAACATAAAGACCCCAAATTTCATATTGACATTAATTTTAAACCAAAAAGACAAACAAGAAAATATAGAGCCCCAATATGTCTTCTTGTTCTAGAACTAGGGCACATATGAATCTTGTCCACTCCACCCTTCACCAACATTGTTCCTCCCTTCACCACCTGTAATGGCTCTAGAACACTCAATATTCCTCATTTTTTTTTCTTTACCCTCCTTACACCCACCATTTTACACTTGCACTTGTTCTTGGTATCCTCCAAAGCAAGTTTACCATCTACATTGCCCCAAGCCTCAATCTCTTTCTTCTTCAAGTAGAGCTTGAGGGAATCCTAGCCAATGGTTGCTTCTACACGTCATTCATCTTTGTACCACCTAAATGACCATCGTATGAATGACATAAATTCCCTCAACTCATGGAATCCATCAATATTGATCCCTTCCCCTACATCAAAGCCTTCCCCAGGCATGTCCATATCCAATATCTCAATCACCTCGCAAAGCCACTCATCCTCAACACATTGTCGCAACACCTAGAGAACGACATCCTTTAGTTCTCTCAATTCTAGACCCGAAGCCATCGCTATCATTACCACATCCACATTTTTTTTGTATTTGTGCATTATTTTGAGGAAGCACTCCCCCAACATCATCTCCATTATCTGTACAAAGGCCTCATCACGGAACTTGAAGATGCATTTAATTCTCTTTGCAGAGACGTCCCCAACAAACACCAGTTGTTGCCTTTTAGTATATAAGGTACAAACATTGCCTCCATATCTTTCACCACCTCAACAAACACCGCCACTAGATGCATCAAAAAATGGGCCCAGACTCTTATAAATAATGCTCCATCACATCCCCACATTCTCAACCTTACTAGTTAATTAATGCATTAAAGATCTCACTGTACGCAACCATCCAAATCATCCCCTACAAGATATTTGTAATCTTCAACATGCATTTCATCCACTTCTGCAAATGATGTTGCCCACTTTGAAAATACGTTAGCAACTTCATTGCCTCCCCTTCGCACATGTGAAATGGTAAGTTTTTGAATAACTTTAAATTATTTTTAATTTTGCAAATAAATTTATTTAAAAACCAAGCTTGAGCTTCACCTTTATGATTGTGTTGGTAATGATTTGTGAATCACCTTCTAGATAAGTTTTGAACACCCAATTTAATCCCCCATTGAACAACCAAAAGAGCCACTTTAGTTTCAGCCTCATAATATGTAACTTTCGAGAGTTTTTGAGCTCCCATTACCACAATGTTCCCCATCCAGTCTCTAATTTCAAACCCTATAAACGATATTCCTAGATTACTCTTTGAAACACCATCAAAATTTGCTTTAAACCACCCTTGTTGAGGCACTTCCCACTTAACTGAAAAATCTTTCAATGTTGATCAGATTCACCCAAAAAGGCCCATGAATGTGCCAATTTTGATCATTTTTATTACGTAGATCTATTTATTGGCATTTTTGGAGGAATTATCAATGGTACGATGATGTTAATATGTCTCCACTATTAGTGAAAATTGAACCATATATTATAACTATAAAAATTTGTCAAAATAAGCTAAGATTTAGAGCCCAATGAATAGCACAAACAAGAGAGACAAAAAATTTATAAGAACAAATTCACTAATACATTTGGCCTAAAATTCTAACGAAGGTTTCCAATGGAGAAGGTACATTGTGAAAAATTTTGATTTTTTTTTGAAAAATTGTCCACATTCGTCAAAATTTTGACGATAATTCAATATATGTTTTCGACAGAGAAGGAATTGGCAATGACATTTGTGCTATATTACAAACAGTGCCCACGTTCATCGAAATTTTGATGACAGTGGGCATTACTTTAAAAAAAAAAGACCAAGACATTTCAAATCATTTTTGCAGCCTCTTCCCATTCTCACATTGCCACCCCAACAACGTACACATGAACTGTGAACCGTTTTGACCGATTAATGCTAGATCCAAGCATTCTTGGCTCATGGAATTTGCAAATATGGGGGCAAAGTCGGCTCATGCAAGAATAGGGTAGGTGTAAAGCTCTGTCAACATCCTCCCACCTAGATTGGCTCTTCATAGTTCCACCTCTATCAAACCCTAGCAATAGAGGAGAGGTTGTGTCATAATGCCACCGGTTTTTTCTGGGGAATAGAGATCATATCTATAGAATTCATTCTGCCTGCTAGAAATGAATGGCGATCCCGAGCAAAGCAAATCTCTTCTTCCCCCACCCAAGAATTGGCTATGGAGTTTTCCATAGATTGAAGGCCTGACGGAAAAGGGATAACGTGCAAAAATGGGAGCAATTTCGGCTCATGGAATAGAGCATGCTCCCGGGTATGAATCATATATCGTATGAATCGACATCCTTTTTGGGGATTTTTTTTTCCTTCAAAAAATAGTTCATATATTTTATTTTATGCTCCCACATTTTGCAAACATACTATCAGGGCATTCACAACTACAACATCTAAAAATCTCCCTTAATGTTTCAATTGATGCCCAGACCCTATTCTCCTCCTTTCATTCATTCATCGGTCACCCATCTATTTTGCACTTGCAGATAGTGATGTTTCTGATTCTCCGTTGGCGTGGGCACAGGTGTAAAGCTTTGTCAACATCCCCCAACTTGTGCAAAAATGGGAGTTTTGAAATGGCACGCCAACTGTTTGATAGACTGCCTCACAGAAATTGGAAGTTTTTGAACAAGGTATGAACATCTATCATAGGATAAACAATAGAGGAATTTTGTTACTCATCCAAAAAAAAGCCATGTTAGAGTTATGATCTTCAATACTTTCTCTTAGTGTCATGCCCAAACTTTTGGGCACGAACAGAATAAATTTTTTTTTTAAAACATAACCTAATGAAGCTAAGTTTGCTAAAATAATGCAGTATCAAGTCTTGTCTTAACTATGTTTGGATTCTTCTTCAACTAGAATTAATTTTAACCACTATGTCAAGTTAGCGGGATAATCTAATTTGCATGGGGGAAACTAACTTTACAAAGAATTTATTATTATCTCATTAATTAATTAAATAATAAATTCACTTAAGCAAAAACCCCTAAATTAATTGACAAGGGATATTATTAATCTTAATCAATCTTTTTAATCATTGTAGGAATTAATTAAATTAACTCTAGCAATTGGATTTTTAAATCCCATGAATTATTTTAACAATAATTATAATGTGTCTAAAGGGCTAAATAAATCCATAATAAAATTTGCCCTATAGAGTTTAATCTCAGCAAGCCTAAAATTTAGGTGAACTAAAAAAAAAAAATCCCCTATGGCCAAAATAACTTATAAAGTCATTATAAATTTCCTAAAAAATTAAACTCCAAAATAATTTAAAATTTAAAACATCATATTTAAAGGTTTATATAAACATATATAAAATATGAATGTTTAAATAAAATAATTAAACTCAAGTTGGAGTATACGTTCATATATATATATATATATATATAAGGATATAGGGTTTTTTAATTCTTAAATTTTAAAATAAACATGAACCCTAAAATTTAAAAGTTATAAATAAAAGAATTCATACTCACATTTTTTTTATTTCTTTTATAACTTCGAAATACCCTAACCCAAATCGGGTTAGGGTTTCATGATTTTTTTGTAGGGAGGAGGAGAGCGGCGGAGACCGAAGGAGGGTGGCCGCAGCATTCAAAGTTTGGTGCAAGGTGAGGGGAGGTTATGGGGGTTCCCCGCAGGGACGACCGCAGCCGTGCCTGCGGGTCGCAGCCCACAAAGGCGGCATTGGCTGCCGCTGTGAGACGTGACCCATAGCCCAGATACGTCACTGCTATGGGGTGCCACCCACACGCGGGGTGAAGCCTCCCCGACTGTGGGTTGCGGCCCACAGTGGCGGCTGCGACCGCCACTGGGGGTCGCTGCCCACAATGTGGGGGGGGGGGGGGCGCCTTGCGGGGGTTTTCCGCAGGGGCCGAGGCTCCCCGAAACCCTTGATGCCTTGTTTTTTTTAAAAAATTACTTTTCTTTTTTTTTTCATAATATATATATATATATATATAGATATATATATATATATATATATATATATATATATATATATATATATATATATATATATATATATATATATATATATATATATATATATATATATATATATATATATAATCTTAAACTATTTTCTTTGCTTCTTAAAATTATGCAAAAATTAACAAAGTATGGACATCATGGAAATGGGCAATCTTCTTTTTTTTCTTTTATTTACTTTAAACAAACTGTTTATTTTATCTAGGTTTGTTTTCTGCAATATTTGTAAGGAATAAAATGGCAGATTTAGATAGTTTACAGCAGCATTAATACAACTTAAAATTTCATGTAAAACTATTTTACTAAGATGAATACCACATTTATATCCATACTAAACTCTAAGTTACTATATTTGCACTTGAAATTAAATAAATAGGATTAAGAGATCATTTTTAGCTTAATACTTACATGCTATTCTAGTTTATGTATCTACACTATTTTCATTATGCATAAGAGATGAAATGGACTTTTATTTTCAGAATAAACATAAATACAACAAACATTATTTCAATAGCTATAGGAACTTATTTCCAAATATAAACATTTCATTTTTGCAATAATAACTTAATAGAAGAATTTTTTTTTTTTGATAAAACAAGAAATAGAAAACTGTTATCATTTCCAAAATAGTAACTTTTACAAAGGGGAAGAAAACCCCACTTAGCCTCTCTTTACTATCAAAGGAGGCTCAAATAAATAAATACATTTCTTTTCAAAATAAATACAACATGCAACCTTTCATTTACATTTCTGCAACTAAAATATAGCATCCCATTTGTTATTCTCTTTCTGCAAATCAAGTACAAACAACAACTCCTAGCTTGTCTTTTTTCTTTTTCTTTCCAAGCAACCTGCAAATAAATCATAAGGTTTTGACCATGGAGAGCTCACCTCCCAGCCTAGGCTTACTAGAAGCCACCCCTGAGCTTGGAGAACCAAGCCCTAGATAGGTTACACTCAGGCAAACACAACAAGCAAGGGAAAAACATACAACAAACACTTTCCCAAACAAGGCTACACTTCATCACAAAATATGATGTTTTTACATGGGTGGTAGTGGACCAAATACCCTGAGGAGACTGCAAGAATGGTAGATCACAAAGCCATCTCATGGCAAACAAAGATATATCATAAGTTCATTAACCCCACTTCCTTATGCCCCCCAAGGCATTCATGCCATACTTTCTCTCCTTATGACCCCCAAATGCATACACAAGGCTATGCAACAAGGGTCACATATACAACCCTTGAGATCACTCTCATAAAGAGAGCCTCTCACTCAAGGGCTGCCACAATTCTACCACCCACAAGACCATCCTACTCTCCCAAGAGTAGAAGGCCTTGGTTACTTCCAAATCACAAGAAAATGCATAAAAGAAATAACAGATAGATCACATAATAAATTCACAAGGGAAAATATAAGAAAACAACTTTTACATACAAACAATCTTTCCAACACAAACATGCAACATGAAAGGGAGAAGATGAATCCAACCTTCAATCTGCCCAAAGGTTTGCTAGAACTAGTTTGAGGATGAGCAACCCAATTCCACAATTCTTTCTTCTACACTTAGCCAAATTTCTATCCCAAAACTATTCTTTTCCAAATTGCATGATCTCCAAAAAAAATGGAGAGTGGGTGATTACCCACAAAGCCTCTCATTCTTTCCTAAAAAGACCTCAGTGAGAGTTTTCATAGGTTTCTAAAACTGAAAAAAGAAAAAGTAAGAGAAAGTGGGAAAAAGGATCTCACCTCAAAAAGGAAGGTTATCTAACCTAGATGGTACCTTCTAATTTGAATTTTCGCTCACCTTAGGAAACCCACTTTTGAGGTGACTAAACAGTCACATGGGAGTAGTCACATGCCTAGAAATACTCCTAACCCATAGGTATACCTTATGGACTTTAGGAAACACCTCTAAACTACCCCTAGGAGTCCATTTGACCCCTTAGAAACCCATCTAAAGTTAACTTTCGGGTCAAACCTGAGTTGATGACTCCAAAGACTCTCTACCCAAGGAAAATTTAGAACCACATTCAAATGTTTGAAAAGGCTATGGTTGAAATAACTCCCTCCAAGAGACAAGTAAAAAATCAAGACATAAATCAACACATGTGTCAAGTGACACAATAAAATACATTACAAAATTACACATGAAATTTGTCTCTTGTTGGATTTACACAAATTAATAATTCAATTTAACACACATGCAATATTTACTTTCACAAATAAAATATGAGACATACGGGGTGTTGTCTCTCCAAATAGACAACGCCTGGTTTTACGAACGTACATAGGCCTAGGTTTGGTTCTCCATAATATTTCCATGGTCACATGGATAATTTTCCTGCGCATCTCAATTACACATTAGTAATTCCAAATAACCTCATATAATATTAAACACATGAATAAGAATACACATCAAACACTCTGCATACAATTTACTTTTAAACAAATCGATATATCTTATATCCAAATAAATCCACATAAGCAATTATCATAATCCTCATAATTTTGATCCATACATAGGACATGCATCCTATTTCTATCATCATAGTAAAGTCCTGCAAATCCAAAATGACATACATCATCTCAAGTTTATGCTATTCTAGAATCATATAGAGTTCTATATTTATAATGCATAGAAATGAAGCATCAATATACATCAATGTTATCCAAATCATGGAATCATATAAGTTCTAAATCCATAATGCATAAAAATAAAGCATCCATAATAGTCTCAACATGAAAATCACTGAAATGCTAGGATGAGTTGGGGTAGGGTCTCACACCCTCCCCCTTTAGGCATGAACTTCCTCCTGGAGCTCATCAAAAAGATGGGGGTACTGTGATCTCATACGTGTTGCGTCCTCCCATGAAGTCGTAACCTCATCATAGCAATCCCACTAGACCCTAACCTGGTCCATCTCTCGACCTCAAAGGGCCAGCGTCTGGCATGCCAAAATGCGAATGGGCTCCAAAGCTAGTTGTCCATCCGACTCCACCTGCAAGGCATCCCAATCCAAAATATGAGACTCATCATAGATATACTTCCTCAAAATTGATACATGAAACACATCATGGATGCGTGATAGGCTAGGTGGCAATGCTAAATGATAAGCAACTGGTCCTATCCTCTCAATGATCTCAAATGGTCCTACAAAGCGAGGTGCAAGCTTAGAACCCTTCCCGTAACGGATTAGACTCTTAAGCAGCCACACTCTCAAGGAGACTCTATCTCCAACCAAGTAGCTATGATCTATCCTCTTCACATTTGCATACTTCTTTTGTCTATCCTGTGCCTCTCTAAGACACTACCTAATCAAATCCACCTGCTACTCCATATCTGAAACTATCTCGGGACCAATAGCAACTCTATCCTCTATGCGGTCCCAACTCAATGGTGTCCTACAAGGCCTGTCGTATAATGCCTGAAAGGGTGGCATCCCCAATGAAGTGTGATGCCCATTGTTATAGGCAAACTCCACTAAGAGAAGGTACTCTTCCCATTTGGTCTGATGATCCATGACGTACATGCGAAGCATATCCTCTAACACCTGGTTAACCCTCTCTATTTGACAATCCATTTTTGGATGATAGGCTGTACTAAAGTTGAGCTTGGTGCCCATAGCTACCTATAATGCCTTCCAAAAGGAAGAAGTGAAGAGGGAATCCCTGTCAGAAATAATCTTCCGTGGAACACCATGAGGTCTGACAATGTCTTGTAAGAACACCTATGCTACTGTTGGTGCTGTGAAGGTAGTCCGTATTGGTGAAAAGTGGGCCACTTTGATCAACTTGTCAACTGTCACCAAGATGGCGTCATGGCGATGAGATGACAGACCAATGATGAAATCCATGGATATAGTATCCCACTTCCACTCTGGTATAGCATGAGACTGGAGCAACCCACCTAGGTGCCAGTGCTCTGCCTTGACTCTCTGACACTTGGGGCATCGGGCTACTAACTCAGCAATGAGCTACCGCATTCCTGGCCAATGATATAACTGTCTCAAGTCAGCATGCATCTTCATAACTCTAGGATGTGCTGCATAAGGAGCTCTATGAGCCTCCGTGACAATGAACTCTCGCAATCCCCCGGAAGAAGGTACATAGATGCACCCTCTATGACATAATAGTCCATCGGACTCTAAGGAAAAATCCACATATTTCCCTTCTAGAGTTTCCTAAGATCATATCACCTAACAAACCTCTAAATACCATCCATCCTCTGGCAACTACTGCAATATACGATCTCTCAAATCCATGTCCATAATTATGGTGTACACCTCGTGACGTCTCCTACTCAAAGCATCTGCAAGTACATTTTCTTTCCCTTTGATGTAGTGAACGTCAAAATCATACTTGCATAAGAACTCCATCCATCTCCTCTGACATGCATTAAGGTTCGGTTGAGTTAATATGTACTGAAGACTTTGATGGTCTGAATGAAGCTCAAAATGATGAGGGGATCGGCGGAGACCGAAGGAAGGCGATCGCAGCGTTTGAAGTTTGGTGCGGGGTGAGGGGAGGTTATGGGGGGTTCCCCATAGGGATGGTCGTAGTTGTGCCTACGGGTCACGACCCATAGAGGCGGCCTTGGCCACTGCTGTGGGACGTGGCCCGTAGGCACAGCTACGGCCACTGCTGTGGGACGCCGCCCACAGGGGGAGGGGGGGGGGCAAAGCCTCCCCGGTGGTGGGTTGCAGCCCACAGTGGTGGTTGCAGCCACCACTGGGGGTCGCCGCCCTGTGGGGGTTTTCCACAAGGACCGAGGCTCCCTGAAACCCTTGATGCCTTGTTTTTTTTTAAAATTTATTTATTATTTTTTTTTCATTAAATAAATAAATATATATATCTACATATATATGTATGTATGTATGTACATACACACACACACACACACACATATAATCTAAAACTATTTTCTTTGCTTCCTAAAATTATGCAAAAATTAACCAAGTATGGACATCATGGAAATATGGCAATCTTTTTTTTTTTCTTTTATTTACTTTAAACAAATTCTTTATTTTATTTAGGTTTGTTTTCTGCAATATTTGTAAGGAATAAAATGGCAGATTTAGATAGTTTACAGCAGCATTAATACAGCTTAAAATTTCATGTATAACTATTTTACTAAGATGAATACCACATTTATATCCATACTAAACAGATAGATCACATAATAAATTCACAAGGGAAAATACAAGAAAACAACTTTTACATACAAACAATCTTTCCAACATAAACATGCAACATGAAAGGGAGAAGATGAATCCAACCTTCAATCTACCCAAAGGTTTGCTAGAACTAGTTTGAGGATGAGTAGCCCAATTCCATAATTCTTTCTTCTACACTTAGCCAAATTTCTATCCCAAAACTATTCTTTTCCAAATTGCATGATCTCCAAAAAAATGGAGAGTGGGTGATTACCCACAAAGTCTCTCACTCTTGCCTAAAAAAACCTCAGTGAGAGTTTTCACAGGTTTCTAAAACTGAAAAAGGAAAAAGTAAGAGAAAGTGGGAAAAAGGATCTCACCTCAAAAAGGAAGGTTATCTAACTTAGATGGCACCTTCTAATTTGAATTTTTCTTACCTTAGGAAACCCACTTTTTGAGGTGATTAAACTGTCACATGGGAGTAGTCACATGCCTAAAAATACTCCTAACCCATAGGTATACCTTATGGACTTTAGGAAACACCTCTGAACTACCCCTAGGAGTCCATTTGACCCCTTAGAAACCCATCTGAAGTTAACTTTCGGGTCAAACCTGAGTTGACCACTCCAAGACTCTCTACCCAAGGAAAATTTAGAACCACATTCAAATGTTTGAAAAGGCTATGGTTGAAACAACTCCCTCCAAG
Source organism: Cryptomeria japonica (assembly GCF_030272615.1). Classification (NCBI taxonomy): domain Eukaryota; kingdom Viridiplantae; phylum Streptophyta; class Pinopsida; order Cupressales; family Cupressaceae; genus Cryptomeria; species Cryptomeria japonica. Next base: position 131,744,370 of record NC_081406.1, read on the forward strand.
AGACAAGTAAAAAATCAAGACATAAATCAACACATGTGTCAAGTGACACAATAAAATACATTACAAAATTACACATGAAATTTGTCTCTTGTTGGATTTACACAAATTAATAATTCAATTTAACACAGATGCAACATTTACTTTCACAAATAAAATATGAGACATACGGGATGTTGTCTCTCCAAATAGACAACCCCTAGTTTTACGAACGTACATAGGTCTAGGTTTGGTTCTCCATAATATTTCCATGGTCACATGGATAATTTTCCTGCGCATCTCGATTACACATTAGTAATTCCAAATAACCTCATATAATATTAAACACATGAATAAGAATACACATCAAACACTCTGCATACAATTTACTTTTAAACAAATCGATATATCTTATATCCAAATAAATCCACATAAGCAATTGTCATAATCCTCATAATTTTGATCCATACATAAGACATGCATCCTATTTCTATCATCATAGTAAAGTCCCACAAATCCAATAATGACATACATCATCTCAAATTTATCCTATACTAGAATCATATAGAGTTCTATATCTATAATGCATAGAAATGAAGCATCAATATACATCAATATTATCCAAATCATGGAATCATATAAGTTCTAAATCCATAATGCATAAAAATAAAGCATCCATAATAGTCTCAACATGAAAATCACTGAAATGCTAGGATGAGTCGGGGTAGGGCCTCACACTTAGATAAGAGATAAAATTAAAAAACCACATGATTACTACAATAATGACATTAGATATATATACCACATAAAGAAAAGAAGTAATGAAAATCATTTGTGTCTTAAATAATGAGATCAACAACTAAAAATGGGAAAATAATATCCTAATTATGACTCCCTAATTAGTATAAGATACTATTTCCAATATTATACTAAGGATAAATATTCAAAAAGTATAATAATTACACCAATACATATATCACTCTCATGCCTTCCTTAATTTTGTATAAGGTCCCTCTATCCAAATATGAAGTCTCAAGGGAGTTGTATGTGTCAATTATTCAAGCTTCTTCTAAATCTATTCCAGCCTCTTCTTCCAACACATGTCTTGATGATGGTTGAGGATCTTTAAACTTTGAAAATATGAATGAACACACTCCTCTAGACATGATTTAAATACCACATTTAATTATACACATGGATGCAATTGACATGATTTAGGATGTGTGCAATGAAGTGTGGAGGTTCACGAGAAATATACATTACATTTTTCTGAAGAAGATTTAGGTTTCTATCCTCCTCCTTTGTTGACATTCCCTCCCCATTGTCTAATATATCTATTAATTTTCCAATAACTTTTAATCACAACAAGAGATAATTTTGTATGAGTTTCTTAAACCCAACTTTATTACTCCCCCCTTGAAAAATTGAAGAAAAAACCATAAACAAAATTAGGACAATCCTTTTTTGAAGCATCGTCAACTATTCTACTAATGAAAGTCATGATTTGGAGATTAAAATTCAACAACTTATTGTAGTTCTAGTAACATTTAAATAATAGGTGACAATGAGTTATACACTCATCATATCCCTTCTGAATGACATTTATAACCTATTATGTTTTTATCTTTCTATATGACATTGGTAGCTTAATTACCTATTAGGGGCTCATTGTCATTCATGATACTACGATTTCATGTGCAATCATACTTGGGAGGAAATGTAATAGCCTATTTATTCTTGTCTCTACATTGTGGAACAAGAATAATAGTTGTCAATTGTTCCTCTTTTTTAAGGATCCGCTTTACCTTTGTTGATTTTTATCTTTTATAACTTGATATCCTTTCTTGCATAGAATTGTCCTGAATCTAACTTCTCTCCTTGCTTGGACGTGTGTGTTCCTTTATTATCACCTCTTTCATTGTTTTGTAGGCAAATAAACAAAGACATCGACCTCTCCTCTCTACTTATACACAAAATGGCTAATTGAAACCACTTCATATACATAAAATGTCTCCTTGCACTGATCGAGCCTCAAAAATGTGACACCCTTGTTCAACAAGGGTCGATACTCTACAACATGATGCCTATCATTCATGAGATCAAGGTGGTTTCTTTCATGCTCAATAAAAATATGATCAAAACTTTTTGTAGTTTCACCACCATCATAATATCATTTTTCTATTGTTAACATCATACATCTGCATGCTACATTGGACCACGAATCATCATCAAGAATTTTTTGTTTGATGCTTCTCCCTTCTACAGTGTTTACGTTAGAGGATGCTTGAGGTGTAGGAGGCTCTATAGTTGATGATGGTTAATTCAGAGTGTAATAGATGGTCTAATGTAAACACTGTAGAAGGGAGAAGCATCAAACAAAAAATTCTTGATGATGATTCGTGGTCCAATGTGAGGTAATACCTTTAACTTATGAAACTTAAAATAAATCATCATAATTACCCCTTCACTATCTTGTGTTGAATGAAAATCCTTCAACTGGACTACATTGTATAAGAATTTGGTGTGGATCTTTCATTCTTTCCTTGATTTGCCATTTTTTATTGTTCCACCCTACAATTTTGTATTCGAGGTGTTAATTCATTTATGTTATATCCTAAAACTAGAATTTTTGTGGTACATAGTTCCCCCTAGGGCATGGTTATTATTTTTTGAGATTCGTTACTTGGAATAGCATGGATTAATGCTAGTGTGACCATTGTTGTTGTTTACACCTTTGCAAGTGTTGACCATTGTCAAATGCAAACCAATAGTTCTCCAAATGATTCCAAAGGTATGGAATGTATACACTACCTCCAAATAAGCTGTTTTAATTGGTTTTGTGGTTCCAAGACCTTGTTTAAGTGCAAAGCCCTCTTTTTAGCCTTCTAGACCTAGTTGCCCAATTAGCCCTCCAGCGAGGAAAATGAATTGTTTTCTCTCAACTTTCCCAAACAAATAAACAAAAAATTTAGATATTCAGACACCCATTTGGCTTATCTTCAACATAACAAAATATTTCATATGGTTTCTTTGGAAATTATATGCTATCTTGTAACTATGCACTGTTTTTGGACTCCAAAAATGGCAATTTTACAAAGGAAGTATATAATGTTTTAACTCCCTGACTCCCAGACTCTCAAAAGTCACCCAATATGATTCAAAAATAAGTAAAATGCAATTAGTTACAAGTTTTAACCTTCTTAGATGCAAAATCCCTTATTTAGCCTCTCACAAACCCTTAAAAGTAGGGTTTCTCATATATCCCTCTTCCAAACTGTTAAGTTCTGATACTAAATGTAAAGAACCGATGCCAATAGCTAAAAAAATGAGAGGGGGGGTGAATCATACAAGCTTAATCTCCCATAAAATCAATAGATTCAACCTCGGTAACATATGCTTCAACAATATAACCAAAAATTGCTAAACATGCAAACTCATAAACACATAATCATCATAACACATATAACACCAGATTTAACGTGGAAACCCAAATAGAGAAAAACAACTATGGGATTTTGGACCCACTAAGAAATATATTCTTCTATAGTATGCTCGGTTAAAAGCAAATCCTGTTAAAGATTACAAACACATTGCTAGATGTGACCCGCTTAAGGGATTTCCCTCAAATCTGCTAGGATCTTCACTTTGTTAGAAGTGACCTTGTCAAATGATTTCAAACACTCATTTAGAATGTCACCTTTCTAGAGGGTTTACAAATAAGACGGTTAAGTCCACTCAGTTAAGAGATTTTCTGTCACTTACAAAATAACAGTAATAAAATATATCTACAACTTCACATCTAAAATGCTAAAGCAGATTCTTATTTGCTCAAAACAATCTTGTCATAGGACTTATATTGTCCTTCTGCTAGGCTCCTTACTCTATTATTCAAATAGGTCTTCAAGCTTCTATGCTCGGTAATCACTATGTAGCATCCTTGTGCTTACACTTGCCCACATACATTGTTCATCAATAATCTCTTATTTATAAACAATTTGCTAACCATTGAATCTCCTTGATCACATTTCCCATGATCAATCTTAGCCATCAGATCTTCAATCTTGACTAAGTTCAATGCATCCTTTGATCTAAAAATGTTTTACCTTGCCTTGGGACTTGCATTCCTTTCTTGGAACTTTCACAAGGTTATTGTGGTTCAATCTACGTTGTAGATCTTCCTGCTGATCTTTCATTGCCATAGATCCTTAACAAACTTCATGCGGGGCATACCAATCATTTATACATCTCCAGCTAATTATTGTCCTTCATTAAATAATTCTTTTATTCATCCAATGTGCTTTGTTATAACTCGGTTGCAACTCGGTAAATACTAAACTTTACTCGATAGACATTCTGCCTTCATTAACTGATATCGATAACCTTAGGGTTTATCGACTAGGTTCCTTAGGGTTTACCGACTAGGTTCTTTGCTCAGTAACATAGTATAGTATTAACCTTACAATCAACAACATATGTAGGACATCAAAACAATCTAAACATCATGATCTCATCATTGTCTAACTCGGTAATAGTTGCCCATTGAATAACTTATTTCTCCCCTTATTCATCACATTCTTTCTGTGTCTTTTACCGACTACTTAATTCTCTTCAAATCAATCTTCTCAAGATATGGCAACATCATACTAAATCAGAAAATCAATTTCTTGACAACAATAACAAAATAATGTTATAAAGATAGTTATCATCCTTTTTCCAGTTATATAAATAATCTTCAACAACCTTCTCAATATCCTTAATGAATATCAACAATCTTTCTATTGAAATACCAACACAAACATTATACCATCCAAATGATGATGGATTCACCTTTAATTTAAAATTTCTAAACACTATCAATCATAAAATGTGCCCCTCCTTAAGTCGGATTTGCTACTGCTACTCCTTAGCAAGCAATTTCTCCACTCTTACATTCATTGTTTTGGTGATTACCTCAGTTCTCCACCCAATCTACACATCAACCTGTTATTACTTTATTGTACATATTAGAGGAGTTCCATAAAATTAATATTAGGCCTTTTACATTCATGGAATGACCATTAACATTGTAAATCAACCAAATCAAATGCCAAATTGCACAAATATATTAGAATAGTCAATGCAACTAGTCTGAAGTTTGAGACAAATGGATTATCAGTGCATCTTCCCTGCAAATAACATGTTAAAGGTCTCTTCAATACATTAGGAATTCTAATACACACTCAAGACAAAGTTAACATAAGCCAAAACACCAAAAAATTGCAAGAAAATAAGAATTTGTTGTTATTGCTTGTCCCAGACCATACACCAACATTCTTTGTCGTATAAAGCATTACATCAAACATTTATAACTTCTCCCTAACTATATAAACCATATTTTATTGGTTAAATTTCATGTTTAAGGCATTTAACTCCTAAAAACTAATTTCCCCCCAAAACTACCTAGTCGTTGCATTTTAAATATTCAAATTTGTCAAATATGGAAAATGACATAATTTGATAAAAAAACTCTTAATTGCTGACCCACAACACCATGAAATGATTTATTGAACTTTCCTAAACTCTTCTAGACTCCCTAAGCCATAAATTCCTATTACATCTTTTTGTTGGTCCTTGGGTCCTTAAAGGGCCTTTTAGGACAAATTACAAACTTATTACAATTTTCATCATTAAAGGCCATAATGGACCTTAAGACATCATAATTGATTGGCTCTTCACTCCTAAGACCTTCAAAAGTCTTTAATGGCTTTATTGAGTCATTTGGTCTTCCAAATGCACCTGCACCAACTTGAATTCTCCTTCAACACTTGATGAATGCTTGATTGCTTGTTCACTTGGAATTGAATTGATTTTATAATTAAGAGATCACTTGAATTGTAGGTAGACCCCTTCAAATGATAGGGTAAGCTTCCTTTTATACCTAATATATGTCTTGAAATCATTTTATCTTGATGGCATTAAATTAAAGTACTTTCTCTTCTATCTGGTATTGGTGGAGCAGAGGTTGCATTGCATCGACCTAGGATACATATTTTTGCAGATACAACACAAGTTAAATGTATCACAGGTCAATGCAAAGCAACCTCTGCTCCAGAGATCACTAGAAAATAGAGAACAAACTTTAATTTAATGCCATTAGGATAAAAGGCTTTCAAGACAGATAAATGGTATGCAACTATATCTATTTGGAATGCATTACCCAAACAACGCAATCTATCAGTCGCCTTTGAAAATAAAGTGGTATGATGAAATATTTGGGTATAAAATAGATGAAATGCACTCCATACTACTAATGTGCAATATTTTGGTCGATGATATTTTTAAAATAGTAAAGGAACGTGTATGGAACAACCAAATTCTTATAATTATAAAAAATGAATAATTTAAGATCCTTTTATGATGTGTAAGTTGAGAATATTTTATGAAAGGTCCCTAAATGAATACACTTTAAACTGATTTTAGTAATGACTATCGGTTGTAGACAAAATGAATGCTTTTTGAATTAGGATGGTACACAGAATCTACTATCAAAAGGTTGTCAAAAATTCTTGGGACTAGGAGGTGTGAACTGGCCTACTCTTCTGCTTTTCATGCCATCAAAATTTGAGTTTGATTGTCATCATTTACTTTCCCAAATTCTTCACACGTAACTCCTGAATCAATTTCCTACACACAAAATGATGAAAAATAGGTTTGTTGATGGGGGCTTTCCTAGGTCAAATAGGTTTGAATATACCTTGAAATGTGAAATATGGAAGGTTTGTATTCTTAATCTCCTGCCCATTTCTTAATTTAAAAGATGATATCTTTATTAAATATCTCCTCTATTTTTTGAGGTAGACATCTTTAGGAAAAGATCTCTTCCTCCCTCTTTAAAATGATCCATTTAGATCTAATCTAAAAATGCTTAAAATTGAACATGACCTTGATGAATCTTTCTTGAATCCTCACAAAAGGTTTTAGGATGTCATGGAGACTATTGATCATGAATGTTGTGCTTTAACTTGAATTCTCCTTCAATGCTTGATGAATGCTTGATTGCTTGTTCACTTGGAATTGAATTGATTTTATAATTAAGAGATCACTTGAATTATAGGTAGACCCCTTCAAATGACAGGGTAGGCTTCCTTTTATACCTAATAATACATAAAGTGTTTGAATTTTTTCTCACACATGAGGCAAGAATTCAGGGGTCATATTTTGGGTCCCAATCACGAGTACTAGGACACCTAAGGCGTCTTAGTCTTGTCAATTTAGGATGTGACATGCTAAAGTGGGCATCAATGTCTCAAGATCATATAGACCTTAAGTTATTGTCTCCCTTGCATATGATTTGTTTGGGTGATAAACTTCACCATTCTACTCACAAGAATTTTATTAAGTCTCAAATATAGGGATCATAACTTATTAATGATGCAGTGAAAGTCCTTCATGAAGGACTTCTAGAAGTATTTTTGGATGAGTCTTTGTCAAGTTCAGAGAAAAAACAATTGATGCTTAATGGATTTAAGGAACATTCTTTCAAATTGGAAGCCAAAGTTTTGAAGGATGTAGAGAAGAAGGTGGAAGAGAAAAGACTAGAAGTTTTGGTGATTAGATGTGCAACAACACATATTCAACTACAAGAAAGCATAATTTTTTTTTAGAAAAGTGTAAAGGATGTAGTGGCGGCATACATATTTTAAAGGCAATGGCCTAAATATACTAAGGAGATTAAGGGTCACATAGATATTATAGCATCACAAATTGTACAACTATCCAATACTATAGACATGAAGAATCATGCAGAAGGAAACAAAAGGCTTCAGATAGAAAACTTGTACATGCAACTAAATCCATTGACTAATCAGAAGAACAAAATTAAGAAACAGTTCAATCATCTGAGAGATGTTGTAGACTTGCAACTCACCAGCTACTTAGTTTTTGCGGGTAAGATTTTTTTTTGTTTTGGTTATGGTTGTGGTGTTTGTAGGGAGACATTTACAAATTTATATCTATTTTCAATATTTAATAATTTATGGGTTTGTAATGGTAATTTAATTTTCTTTCATATTTTTGTATAGATTCTTTATAATAGCCTATTATAGAGATTTGTTATATTATGGATAATGTTGTGGGTCATACGGCTTTGTCATTGGTGCATGAAAGCATTGCATGAGTTCTACTTTTAAAAATTACATGAAACATTTTTAATTTATTTGATTCAGTGTTATTTGAAATTTTTTTTATCAATGATGTTTCCTTTCTCAAAGAATTGGATCTAGGATCTTTCCATCAGATGATATGTTACATCCAATGACTAAATATTTTCTTTACAAAATGTTATTTTATTTATTTATCATCTAAGTGTGAATTAAAATTTATATGTGTGAAAGCAGAAGATACAAGCTGAAGACTTGTGTGCAAGTAAATTTCGTAAAAGAAAGAAAGCATGCATTATCTTGAATGACATGGAAACAAGCTCATCAGCTGCCTAGAAGAGAGCAATTCGAGAAAAGAAGAGGAAAGTGTTAAAGGGTGATAAATACATAGAGAGTATGCAATACAAACAAACAATGTCTGGAGTGTGTGATGTGATGTCTCTAATTTATGTTCGGAGGGACTAACTGGTTTTGGAGTTCCTGGGAAACCTATTGGGCTATGCTTGGACTAGGAAATCAATGTGTTCATGCAAGGACCACCTTTTTTCTATTATGAGAATGATGCTTTTGCACCGAAGGATATTTGGAAGGCAATACCCAAAAATTTCTATAGTGTGGAACTAGAGTTGGCGGACTCGAAGTACTTTTCAGCTTCCAGAAGACCAAGAGGTTATGTACACAGTCTCACAATAGAAGGGAGATTTCAAGCATTACCTCTCCCCCCAAGGACTATTCAGGAAGCACTTTTTTAGACAAAGGACTATTGGCCTCCATGGGATCAAATAAAAAAATTGAATTGCTAGACTGTAGACGATGTGGTGGTGTCCTTCATGAAGAACTCTGCACTATAATTGAAAATTCATGAGGGAAACTACAAGATAGTGAACAAAAATACATTCTTGAAAAGTGCAGAGAATGGAACTTGGTTTGGGTGGGGCCAGGTTAGGTGGCTCCTCTAGAGGTTGACGAGATAGAAATAATATTAGGATTTGAAAAAGATCACACTTGTGGAACTTCGTGTGTGACTGATCGATTGCGCTGCTTGGGTAATGCATTCCAAATAGATACAGCTACATACCATTTATCTATCTTGATTAAAGCCTTTTATCTTGATGGCATTAAATTAAAGTACTTTCTCTTCTATTTGGTATTGGTGGAGCAGAGGTTGCATTCCATCGACCTAGGATACATATTTTCACAGAAATGACACAAGTTAAATGTATCTTAGGTCGATGCAAAGCAACCTCTACTCCAGAGATCACGAGAAAATAGAGAAAGAACTTTAATTCAATGCCATCAGGATAAAAGGCTTTAATCAAGATAGATAAATGGTATGCCACTGTATCTATTTGGAATGCATTACCCAAAGAGCGCAATCAATCAGTCACACATGAAGTTCAATGAGTATGATCTTTTTCAAATCCTAATATGATTTCTATCTCGTCAACCTCTAGAGCAGCCACCTGACCTGGCCCCACCCAAACCAAGATCCATTCTTCCCACTTTTCAAGAATGTATTTCTATTCACTATCTTGTAGTTTCCCTTGTGAATTTTCAATTATAGTGCAGAGTTCTTCACGAAGGACACCACCACATTGTCTAGAGTCTATGCTTCAATTTTTTTCTTTGATCCCATGGAGGCCAATAGTCCTTTGTTTGAGGAAGTGTTTCCTAAATAGTCATGGGGGGGGAGGTAATGCTTGAAATCGCCCTTCTATTGGGAGATTGTGTACCTAACCTCTTGGTCTTCTGGAAGATGAAAAGTACTTCGAGTCTACCAACTCTGGTTCCACACTATAGAAATTTTTGGATATTTTCTTCCAAATATCCTTCGGTGTAAAAGCATCATTCTCATAATAGAAAAAAGGTGGTCCTTGCATGAACACATTGATTTCCTCCAAGCGTGGCCCAATAGGTTTCCCAGGAACTCCAAAACCAATTATTCCCTCTGGACATAAATTAGAGACGTCACATCACACACTCTAGACATTGTTTGTTTGTATTGCATACTCTCTATGTATTTATCACTCTTTAACACTTTCCTCTGCTTTTCTCCATTTGCTCTCTTCTAGGCAGCTGATGAGCTTGTTTCCATGTCATTCAAGATAATGCTTTCTTGCTTTCTTTTATGAAATTTACTTGCGCATGAGTCTTCAGCTTGTATCTTCTGCTTCCGCACAGATATAAATTATAATTCACACTCAAATGATAATTAAATAAAATAATCATTTGGAAAGAAAATATTTAGTCATTGGATGTTACATATTATCTAACGGAAAGATCCTAGACTATTCTTGGAGAAAGGAAACATCATTGATAATCTTTTTTTGCAAATAACACTGAATCAAATAAATAAAAAATGTTTTATGCAATTTTTAAAAGTAGAACTCATTCAATGCTTTCATGCACCAACGACAAAGTCATCTGACCCACAACATCTGATACCATCGGAATTTCAATGATAACTAAAGAAAAATCCGATGAGGATGTTGTATATCCAACATCATTTTCTTGTTGGACAGTCGTCGAGCAGAAAACATAGCATTCGTCTGAATTTCAATCATAATCCGTAGAAATTTTTGGTCAGGGGAGAAAATATAGTCGTCCTCGGAAGAGTTCATAACATTGTCAGAATTCTGACGAAAATGGTATCGTCGAGAAGATCGATGACAAGTTTTCGATGGTGAAATTGGTCGAAAGTCCGACGTGGTGTCGTTGGACTACCGACAATTGTCCATCAGAAATTAGGCCCAAATGAACTAGTGATTGCATTCTCATCAAGATACAAAATATGATCAACTAGATTAACCAATATAATGAAGATGAGCCTTCTTATAAAGGCAAGGCCATATGGATATGTGAGCACACAATGATGACATGTGGTCCAATGAGAACCAAGGGTAGGTAGGAGAAATAATAAAGTGTTCCACAAGAGGAGGATCACCCTCTGAAGGTGGAATGTAACACCAAGATAAGACCACAAAAGGTGGAATTTATCCTACAAGCAACTTCCCTATGTGTACACTTCCCTAAGTGTCTCATATGCAAACTACTATGAAATGCATTACCCTAAGTCAAATTAAGTAAAGTGTTAATATGAGGCATGATTTACACCAACATCCCCCCTTAATTGCAACTTAGGGGGATGTAGACTCAAGCTAATAATGAAAGATGGGTCCTGGCTATGAGGCCATGTTAGTTTCCATGTACAAATGCAAATGAAATCTCTCACAAACAAAGAAAGGGAGAAAACCACATAGGAAAAAACTCCCCCTTAAAAGAGAGATGAAAATACAAAATATCTCAAAGAATAATGAGAAAGACAAAACCCCATGTGAGGAAAAATTCCCACCCACAAGAGAGAAGAAGAGAGACCAAGTAGCCCCCCCTCAATGTAGAATGTGCACCAATGGTAGAAGCTCATGAAGAAGTTGCTTAATGATCATCGAACAACATTCCTCCCATTAGGAAGAAATAATACCGAAGGCATATCCATGAAGTCTCCTCAATCATAAAGGGAAGATGAAGGAAAAAGACACAAGATGTATGGAGTCTCTAAAAACTAAGGTATCCCCATGTTGATTCTGAAAGTTTCCCCATCCAAACTAGGTGTACAAGTCCACACTTTTGAAAAGGACAATCCAAGATCTAGTGGAGAATAATGTATAACATGATCCAAAGACTCAAGTTCCTTCTCTAAGGATAAAGAGACCTCCTCCAAATGTTGTACATAAGTATCCACAATCATGTCATCCTTGAAAGGATGATCACGTAGAGAATGAACAAGATGGTCAAAGTGATCCCTTGCAGCAACCGAAGAAAGATCATCTCCATCAAAGAGAAGATGACTATCATCAATGATGTCTCCCAAATCTAGAATGTAGGACTCCACAAACAAACCTGCAATGTCTATCAAGTAGCCATCCCAAGGAACTATAGCTGGAAGACAAGGTATAGCCTGTTGCACTGAATCACAAAAAGCCAAAATTGTAGCAACATCCACATCATAAAGTGCAATAGTAGATGTAATGTTAATAGGAGGAGATGAGATGGAAGGCTCAATAAGTGTATGACATGTGAGAACACCCAAGTTCAAGTAACCAAAGTTCTCCTCGATATCAAAATCCACACAATAAGTGTGATCATCATGTGAAGAATCAACCTCATCAATAGGCCCAAAATCTAAAAAGGAGTACAACTGAGATGCATGATCTACCACCCCAGTAGCAATGATAGCTCTATTCTCCAAGTCTCTAGTGATAACTAAATTGGGTGTGAACTTCACAACCTTCTTTGTTTCCTCATGATTGATCTGATAGATGGAAAGAAGATTGTTTGTCAAATGAGGTACATACAACACATCATTGAAGGAGTTATCCCCAATAGAAATATATCATTTCCCAATTACATTCATACATGTATGATTGCCCATCAAAATTGGTGGTATGTTGCAAGGCATAGATGAAGAGAAAATAGACTATGAAGATGCCATATGATGAGAAGCTCCTGAATCTAGAAGCTATCTCCCTGAATCATGACTTGTAGTAGCATAAAGAGCTTGTCCTTTACTTGTCCCAAAAGTGTGATCGTTTCCTTTATCAAATTCATTTTCTTTGAAAAAAGTTGAAGTAGACATTCTAGATGTCAAATTGATTATATTCTTCTCAAGAAGATGTTTAATTCATCAATATCCTTCTTATACCAATTCTGTTCATCATGTCCTGACTTCTTGCAATATTTACAAAAAAGTCTCTCCTTATATTATTTCCCCTTAGGTGAGGATGAAGAATCACCTTGTTGTGGCTTTGGCTTAGATTGATTTTGGTTCTTTTCTTTTCCTTGATTGCTTTGATTCCCTTTATTAGCCACCAAAGCCCAGGACTTTGAAGGCTTGAAAATCCCCATCTTGATCAACTTTGATTGCTCAAGTATCAACATCTTCATGAATGGATCAAATGATAGTGGAGTGAATTAGGCTCATTGAGTCAATCGATGGGTGTGAAAGCTACAAACAAAGGTTGCATACTCTGATGGAAGCTTGTCCAACAAATTATGAACCAATTGAGCATCCTTCTTGTTAATGCCACAATCCTTAAGTTTTTCTCTTAGCTCAATTGATTTTGTGTCATAATCTTGGATTATAGCAAAATCCTTGGGATTCAACAATGTGAGTTCATTGTCAAACTTGTATCCCCTAACCTCATCAACTTGACCATACAATTTGTCATAGATATCCTAAGCATGCTTGACTGTAGTACATTTCTTAATGTGAAAAATGAGGTCATCTGATACATACTTTCTTGAAGTTCCAAGAGCCATCTGTAGTACATTTCTCAATGTGAAAAATTAGGTCATCTGCTACATACTTTCTTGAAGTTCTAAGAGCCATATAATTTTTCATGAGCCATTCAGCTTGAGCATTTGGATTAGCTTTAGGATCTGGTGGTGCCATTATTGTTCCATTTATGTAATGAATGAGTCATTTTTTCATTAACTTATTCCATGCTTAAATTTTACATGATGCATAATTATGTGGAGTTAGAAGTGGAAATTTAGGAGAACCCATAGTAACAAAATAAAAGAACACAAAATAGAGAGATGCAAAATCGAGGTTTGGATAGGTATAGTTGTGAAAAACTAAAAAATTCTGAAAAATTTGTCCACCAAAATCAGAAACCAACCTCACCATTACGAAGAGCATGAAAAATTATTGCAAATAAAAAAAAAAACGTAATGAAAAAGGCCTCAAAATGACCATGAAGATATGAGCCTCCAAAGTTGGACTGCAAAATCAAAAACCTCATTGGAAAGGGGTAAAAAAATTTCAAAAAAGTGGTGATGCAATGTTGATGCCAGCATTTTACAAGCTTAAATTTG